>NC_037685.1:26660838-26960769 GCF_003255815.1 Theropithecus gelada | reverse complement strand
GGTTCTGGATATTAGCCCTTTGTCAGATGAGTAGATTGCAAAAATTTTCTCCCATTCTGTAGGTTGCCTGTTCACTCTGATGGTAGTTTCTTTTGCTGTGCAGAAGCTCTTCAGTTTAATGAGATCCCATTTGTCAATTTTGGCTTTTGCTGCCGTTGCTTTTGGTGTTTTAGACATGTTAGACCTAATACCATCAAAACCCTAGAGGAAAACCTAGGTAGTACCATTCAGGACATAGGCATGGGCAGGGACATTACTTTCTAAACTCTCCCTCCACTATCTCTGTGAAAATATGTCTGGTAGCTCATTGGAGAATAAAAGGCATGTGACTCAGTCACCTCCTATTCTAATTTCTGCTGCTAACTTTCAGCATGTGAATGAGTTTAGTAGAAAACAGATAAACTACTCAGCTAAACCAGCCTAAAGTGCTGATCTACATAGTCTTATGTTAAATAAATGCCTATTGTTTTAAGTCACTAAATTTTTGGCTTGTTTACACACACACACACACACACACACACACTTTGTTATATTATTACTGTGACAATAAATATCAGGATCTACATATTATGCTACGGGAACTATATCTAGCCTCCTCTTTCCTTTTGAAACTTATTATCCATTGCATCAGTTCATTCTTCATATCCTATAGCAACCTCAATTGTTACTAGAAATATGGGTTACGGGCATGTATATGATTAATAACAGAGCATTTATAATAATAAAATTAGATGATATGTGATTTTCCTACTTGGGGCTGGAAGAACCTCTAATTTTATGAAATCCTTAAAAAAATATGAATTATAAATTACTAACATATAAATTTGTATTGTTTTAGAAATCTGTTCTTTAGGATAGACATGCATTCTTGGGATAATAATTTATCAACAAAACTATTATCTCATAAATAAACCAAGAATATTATAAAAGTCTGTCTTTTTCTGGGAACCAAATTAGAAAACTTGACATCAAGGATAGTGCCAAAAAATACATTTACATTCCATAGTGTGCAAACAACTCTGCCACTATAAGACTAAAAAACTAAATTATTTATGAAAGTGTCAATTTCTGTATACAGAAATACCAATTTGGATTACAAATTTATGAGTGTATGATATCTTATTGCAGAGTAAGCACACACTCTAGGGATTAAGAATTCTCAAAGTAACCTATATACACACACACACACACACACACACACACACATATATAATGTCATCAGGTTTTGTCCTTGTTTTTCCAATTTTATAAATAAATGACACCTTCCAATTAAAAATTTCCATTTTTTATGATATACTATTAATAAAAGTTATTTATATAATTTAAAAATGAATATACATGTATATAAAATTCTCAGTTAAACTTCGGATTTTAGCATTTGCACAAAAGACATTTATGTGAAATTTTTGGCTTAGAAATTTATTTTACATGGAATTTATATTTAATTTCTATACTTAGAAATTTTGTTTTATTTTGAACCATTTGATCACTGATTTGGTTGTCTTAATAAGGTATATTTTTGAAGTAGGTTAGCCTTGGGGACTGCCTTTCATAAAAAATATTTTATGAAAATTGACTTTGATAAAGCAATAGAAAATCACACACACATTTTCTTTTAAAAATGTATTTAGCATTTGTAGTTATGCTCTCTTTCTACAATTATACATGCATTTATTCATTCTTTAAACAAACATTTTATGAAAATTTACTATAACTTAGTTCCATTGTTTTGTATGGATCAAGAATACCATTGATATATCAAAGTTGATTTATTCAACTTTAATTTTAATAAATCATTGGGGTAATATGCAACTAAATTTCACTAATTTAATTAATGATGTCACTGTAACTATGTAAACCTTGCTCAGGTACATTTCAATAATGCAAGGAAGAAATGACCTGATCTGTTTGCTTCAATTTGTTTCATTTTATTTTCAAGAGTTAATAAAAAATTTAAATAACATTCTTCTTTGAAAAAGAGTTCATAGAAGATAAAAAGATGAAGAAACAAAAAATAGATGTATAATTATATGCTAGTTACTTACAAATGCTTATAACTTACAATTTCTTTTTAACTATAAGTTTTAGTTATGAATTGTAACTGAGTTATAAATTAGTTACAAATGAGTTTGTACTGATTTATATTATTTTTAAAGAGTTCTTAATTGATCCAACACATTTAATTTCTCTTTAGTTATTAAAACACCAAAAAGCCCAGATATGCATAAAATATGTTATTGAATTTATTACAAATTTATGTATCAAAATATGCACTATCTAAAACTAGTAACAGGATGACTTATTGATATAGGAGGGGAACAGGGAAGTGCTGAGTAGAGAAGAGGTGGGCACCTGGCAAGGGCTCCACCCTGGGGCCTGTGCCCACAGGTCTAAGTGAGAACAGGCACTCCTATTTTCACACCCAAATGCTGCATTTTCTGAGACCACTCTGGCCTGCCACATCCCCCATCCTACGCCCATATAAACCCAAGATCTTAGCAGGCACAGACACAAGTGGCTGGATGTTGGAATCAGCAGAACAGTGATGATGGAACAATGCAGTAGAGAAAGTGAGAAGAGGATGGACGTCTGGATGCTGAGGGGAGTTTGACCAAGGGCAGTCAAAGAAGAGTCTAGTCACTGGGCAGCCTGACTCCAGGGGTGACCACCTTTCCACTCCATCCCCTCTCTTCTGACTCCCCATTCATCTCACTGACAGCCACCTCCACCACTCAATAAAACCTTGCACTCATTCTTCCAGCCCGAGTATGATCTGATGCTTTTGGGACACTGGGCAAAATCTCAGGATACAGAAAAGGGTGTTACACTGGCCCCCTGCCCTTGTGATAAGGCAGAGGATCTATTGAGCTGATTAACACAAGCCATCTGCACATGGCAAAGTTGAAAGAGCATACTCTAACACACACCCACTTGGTTTTCAGGAGTTGTAGACACCCTTCCCTAAACACTGCGGGAGGCAGGAACCCAAGAGTTGTTCCCAGAGCCTCTGCATCTGCCTGTCTGCATGCTTGCCCTAGGGATCTGAGCAGTGGGGGCAACAAAGGAGCTAGCCACACCCCTGCTGCATATTCTTCCAGGTGGTTAAGGGAACTCTCCCATTTCATTATGAATGTTTTCCTGTGGAAAAGCTGGATATGGTTATTTTATTCTCATTTTATTTATGTTCAACACAGTGCAATGTTTGTTAAAAATATGATATTTTGGCAGTTTCATCAAATAACAATTACTATATTCAACCATTTAAATTATATTATTTATTTACTCTCTTATTTACCTTTTTAAAATAAATTTTCTTGTGTATATTTTAGGTTAAAGACATGATGTAATGAGATACATACAATTAGCAAAATGGTTACTTTAGTGAAACAAATTAACTTATCTATCATCTCATATAATACAGTTACTTTTTTGTGTGTGACAACAGCAACTAAGATCTACTTATTTAACAAAAATTCCCAATATAATGCAATTCAATTAATTAATTCATCCTCATGCTGCATTACAAATCTAGACTAAATGCATTTTAGATATCTGCTACTTTTTATCTTTTTGCCTATGTCTAGTCTCCCATTTTCTCCACACCCTTCTTCCCACTGCTCATGGTTACAACTGTTTAATTCTCTATCTGTATACTTGACTTTTTGTGGACTCCACATATAAGTGAGATCATGCAATATTTTTATTTCTATTCTGGCTTATTTCATTTAGCATACTGTCCCCCAGTTCTACACATGTTGTGGTAAATGGCAGGATCTGAATTTTTATGGCTGAATAGCATTCCATTAAGTATAGATACACCACACTTTATTTATCCATTGATTAGTCCATAAATGCTTAGGTTGTTTCTATAAAATGGCTAGTGTGAATAATTCTGCAATAAACATTTGAGCACCAGCATCTTTACAGGATGGTGGTTTCATCTCCTTTCGTTGCATATACAGAAGAGGGATTGGTGAGTTCATGGTAGTTCTATTTTTAATTTTAGGAACCTTCATATTGTTTTCCATAATGATTGTACAATCTACATTCCCACCAACAGTTACTAGAGTTCCTTTTCTTTCTCTGCACCTTTGCCAATATTTGTTAGCTCTTGTGTTTTTGTTCATAGCCATCCTAAGAGGTGTGAGGTGGTATATCACAGAGATTTCAATTTGCATTTCCCTGATGATTAGTGATGTTGTGCACGTTTTCATATTTCTGTTGGCCATGTATATGAATTGCTTGAAAAAAATGTCTGTTCAGTTCTTTTGTCCATATTTTTAAACACATTATTTGTTTTTCTGCTATCGAGTTGTGTGATTTACTTTTGATGGCACACTTTTATATTTCAAGTAAGTGTGCAGATATAAATTCTGAATTGAATTCTTTAATTTTTGTTTATCATTTAATGAAAATGTAACATTTTGTTTCATAGAGTATCATTTTACCTAGGCAATACCATTCAGGACATAGGCATGGGCAAAGACTTCATGATAAAAACGACAAAAGCAATTGCAACAAAAGCCAAAATTGACAAATGGGATCTAATTAAACTAAAGAGCTTCTGCACAGCAAAAGAAGCTAGCATCAGAGTGAAGAGGCAACCTAGAGGATGGGAGAAAATTTTTGCAATCTATCCATCTGACAAAGGGCTAATATCCAGAATCTATAAGGAACTTAAACAAATTTACAAGAACAACAACAACTCCATCAGGGCAAAGGATGTGAACAAACACTTCTCAAAAGAAGACATTTATGTGGCCAAGAAACATAGGAAAAAATGCTCATCATCGCTGGTCATTAGAGAAATGCAAATCAAAACCACAATGAGATACCATCTCACGCCAGATAGAATGGTGATCATTAAAAAGTCAGGAAACAACAGATGCTGGCAAGGATATGGAGAAATAGGATCACTTTTACACCGTTGGTGGGAGTGTAAATTAGTTCAACCATTGTGGAAGACAGTGTGGCAATTCCTCAAGGATCTAGAACTAGAAATACCATTTGACCCAGCCATCCCATTACTGGGTATATACCCAAAGGATTATAAATTATTCTACTATAAAGATACATGCACACTTACGTTTATTGCAACACTAGTTCCAATGGCAAAGACTTGGAACCAACCCAAATGCCCATGAATGATAGATTGAATAAAGAAAATGTGGCACATATACACCATGGAATCCTATGCAGCCATAAAAAAGGATGAGCTCATGTCCTTTGCAGGGACATGGATGAAACTGGAAGCCGTCATCCTCAGCAAACTAACACAGGAACAGAAAACCAAATAGCACATGTTATCACTTGTAAGTGGGAGTTGAACAATGAGCACACATGGACACAGGGAGGGGAACGTTGCCCACTGGGGCCTGTCAGGCAGTTGGGGGGCGGGGCAAGGGGAGGGAGAGCATTACAACAAATACCTAATGCATGCAGGGCTTAAAATCTAGATGATAGGTTGATAGGTGAAGTAAACCACCATGGCACATGTTACGTATACCTATGTAACAAACCTGCACATTCTGCACATGTATCCCAGAAGTAAAATAAAATAAAATAAAATAAAAATTGAAAAAAAAGTATCATTTTATTTATTTATTTATTTATTTATTTATTTTATTTTTGAGACAGAGTCTCACTCTGTCACCCAGGCTGGAGTGCAGTTGCATTATCTCGGCTCACTACAACCTCCACCTCCTGGGTTCAAGGAATTCTCCTTCCTCAGCCTCCCGAGTAGCTGGGACTACAGGTGCACACCACCACACCTGGATAATTTTAGTAGAGATGGGGTTTCACCATGTTGGCCAGGCTGGCTTTGAACTCCTGACATCAAGTGATCCGCTTACCTTGGCCTCCCAAAGTGCTGTTATTACAGGCGTGAGTCACCACACTCAGCCTATTTTGAATTATCTAAAAACATAATTCCTTTACAATGTAGGTATTTTGTTTGTAAGTCTTGGTTAAGCCAGGCAGTATACATATTTAATGGGGCTTATCATGTATTTCATTCTATGATGATACTACCTTTGTCAAATGAAGCAAGTCAGTAGAATGCAAAGATTCCTTGGATTTCAGATTCAGAAATCTTATTAGAATTTGAATTTTACCTGTGTTGATGTACATCAAACTAGAGAGCCTCTATTCCCTCATATTTTAAAAAGAGATAAATAATGCGTACCCATATGAATTCATTATGGAGCTTAATTGAGATAATATGAAAATATGTGTGTAATATTTGCTGTGTAATCCAAGTTTTAATCACCTCCCACACTTTTCATGGCAAAAGAAGCATGCACAGTCTATTCTAATGAAAACCTAAGACGCCTACCTGAAATCTGCTAAAGGAGTGTTACGAGCTGCCTGGACTCCATAGAACTGTGTGGAAATTTAGCTTTCAGTCAGGGCCCTGCATTAGTGACATAGACTACCATCCTCTTTTTCTTCATATACACTTCTTGAATTCTCACAATGCATTACTCAATACATCTTTTTACCTTAGATATTTCAGTTATTTAGGGTTATTTTGAGTGGTTTTATGTACTACTTTATTGGAATAAAGTCTCTGCAACTCTCTGCAAAAGGAATTTAACATATGATTTGGGAGCTGCCTATCAACAATCTGAACCCCCTGATCAAATAGTATTTACATTTAACTTAGGAGAGTTCCTGAGTTATATATATATGTGTGTGTGTATATATATATTTAATTATTGGGATGAACGAATAATATTGTTAATGTAATTATTCAAATTTGATCATTTAAACCATGCTCCATTTTTATTGTTAGTCTCTTATTTGCCTGGACATTTTCTCATTAATTCTGGAATAAAGTTTTATTAGGTCACACAGTATCTATATTTTTCAGACACAGTATTCCTAGCAATATAGACAAATAGCTGATTATATTTCTGGGCCTTTTAAATCCAAAAGATTCTAATCAAGCAACAGAAAAATCAAACTTACCAGTTTGTATTAGAATGGGGCTAGCAATCAATCTGATAATTTTAATCACATGCAATTATTCTACCTTTATCTGAATATTAATCATTATAACATTTAGTTTCTTGAGATATGTTATTAAAGATACCAATCAAATAGTAGCTATGCTCTCGGTATATGCTTGAAATGCAAATCAGCATTTATGCACTGAAGTTGATGAAGAAAGGAATTTATCTCTCTTCATTTAGTTATTCACACTGAAGAAAAATGCTTATATGTTAACCTAAAATTGACATATGTATTAACATTAAATTGGTATATATGCTAAGGTTAAATTTTCCCCACACAGGCCATTGTACCCGTATACCATCAATGATCAATATTCTTCATATGAAATATATTTACTTATTACATATGCATATGTGTATACAGTATATCCTAGATCTTTCGTCATTATATTCATAAAGAAAACTACTTAGTTATATTCAAAAGATACGGAGTATGACGATGTAAAATTTGTGTAAACTACTTAGTTATATTCAAAAGATACAGAGTACGACGATGTAAAATTTGTGTATTATTTATGATGAGTATACAATTGTTCTGCATAAGTAAAGATAATATTATCAGGATGTGCACTCTAAGTACTTTTTCCAAAATTGGGAACTTTTTTTGCTGATCCATTCATATTTTATGGTCTCCCCCAGTGTCATTAAAGGATACATTATTGGTAAGTTCTGGAATGGAGCAAACACCGCTATGGCCTGTGCAAGATCAGAATGTGGTTTCATTCATTCATATCAGAATCGTATTAACCAGGCTAACCAAACTAAGGACAGCGTTATCAGGTGAGAAGTCGGAAATAGTAGAGAAGAGGAAAATAGAAAGCCACTGATGTTGAGATCTATTTAATGATAATACAAAATTTAGAGGTGGAATAAGCCTTCAAGATCACCTATTTAAACTGTTTATTTTAATATATTAGAAAAACAGATTTCTCCCACTCAATAAAATATGTAACTTTCTCAAATGTACACATCTCATAAGGATTAAAGGCAGAGGCAGGGGAAACTAGAACTCAATTGCCTTTATTCATACATTTTTAAAAATTTGCCCTTTTAATATTATTTACTCCTACAGAACAGAGAACAACACAAACATTATTTATTCTACAATAGACTCATTTAAGCCACTCAGATTTTCTAGTTTTAACATCCTTTCTTGGTGATTAAAGAAGAAATGAAATGAAGCAGAGGGGAAGGAATTCTTGATTATGAACCAAAAACAGGCAAAAAGGGGAAGGAGCAGGAATGTGACACAGGGAGAGAACACGCTTTTGGGGCTAGATATGTTTACATATGTTGCTTTACCTAATCCTCACGGCATCAAATAAGGCGGTGTCAATTTCCGACTTTGCGGATTGAGAAGCGGGCAGCTTTTCTCAGGTCACACAATCACAAAACAATGGATGAGGATTACAACAAATCAGCAGCTGGCTCTGTAGAAGACCTGAGAAGTCGTATCTGCATATGTTATATGTAAATTTCATGTCAGCTCCAAAAGAGAATTTCAATAACTTGCCTAAGGTACCAGAAAAAGTAAGCAAACAATCTTGAATTTAAACTTAGAAGAGCCTAACTACAACTTGTGTCAATGTTCTTCTTCCTGGACCACAACAGTTTTTCTGTGATTTGATACTTTGCTGCTCTCAACATAAATGTCTTTGGATGGTGGCAAAGTTATTGCCCTTATGAGAGGTGTTTTATGAATAATTTTGAAAATGCACATAAAAATGTATTTTGAAAACATATTAATGCTTTCTCTTTGGGTTTATATAAAAACAAAATAAATGAAAAGAAGTTTCATGGAGGTGGCAGTGTGTTTTTTAGTCCCCAATATACTGTTGCTCTCAGGACAAAGTAAGGTTTTAAAAATATGTCCTTGATAGTTTTAAATATTTTAAAAATTAAAATACATTTTATAGGCCGGGCACGGTGGCTCAAGCCTGTAATCCTAGCACTTTGGGAGGCCGAGACGGGCGGATCACGAGGTCAGGAGATCGAGACCATCCTGGCTAACACGGTGAAACCCCGTTTCTACTAAAAAAATACAAAAAACTAGCCGGGCGAGGTGGCGGGCGCCTGTAGTCCCAGCTACTCGGGAGGCTGAGGCAGGAGAATGGCGTAAACCCGGGAGGCGGAGCTTGCAGTGAGTGTGATCGCACCACTGCACTCCAGCCTGGGCAGCAGAGCAAGACTCTGTCTCAAAAAAAAAAGAAAAAAAAATTAAAATACATTTTAAAATCTTAACTGCATATTGTACTTTGAAGTTTTCTGCTATTTGAAAGATAATACAGCCTTGTCCTTCAGGAATGTCCTACAAAATGCATTTTCAAAAATTTTCTCTTTTTTCCAAGAACATTGTTCACAATTACCTGGCAAACATTGAAGTCTGTCCTTCAGTTGCCTTTTAAAACATTAATTTTCATCTTATGAATAAGTCTTTAATGTACTTCACAATTAATTTTGATCTTTACTGCTGTATAGCTTTAAATTTATTTCACTGAATAAATCTTTCATGTATTTTAATTCCAAATTATGGATAAGTATACTGTTGCTTCATTACATTCCACAACATTCCCATTTAAATCCCGTATTATTAATCAAGACATCAATTTCCTTACAAGTTCTTAGTAAGTAGAGCATTTCTGTACTGAATGAAGGTATTTACTTCCTGTATATTGTTTTCAAAGATCAAGTGTTATTAAATTTGTATTGTAACTGACATGCTAATATATACAAATATTCATATGAAAAATAATTTATCTATAACAGTAAAATAATGTGCTAAAACAATGGACAAAATATGAGTATATATAGTATCTCATGAATAATAAAAAATAATGCTAATACTGTTTCTCCTGAAAACTTTTTAAAATGCTAAGTGAAATGTAACTTTTCAAAATAACTCTAGTCATTTATAGCTGTGGGATTGAATTGTTATATAACTCTATTTTCAGGTACCAAATCATAAAACTATTTTTTTCTGTCTTTTATTTTCATATTTTTCGGTTATTTTGAGCAGGATATTAAGACTGCCACTGTGATTTATTATTTTTTTTATTTTTACTGTGACTAGAGAATTATGTCCTTAAGGTTTAAGATTCCATATAGTTTTTTAAAAAAATCCATCTTTTCTGTGATTAACAATCATAGGTTATTACATCTAGCACCTCTTTTTCTCTTCAACTTTCTGAGGTTAAATATTTCAACAACGATTATCAAACAAGAGATATTTCATTTTGATATTTTTGCAAGTTTTCTTCCATTTGCTTTCAAGATTGCATTGTCTCATATTATGACATTTGTCATCTTTCTGTAAAAGGGTCTTCATGAGGAAAAGTGAAAGTCTATGTTTTGAAGCAGGGATAAAGAAGATAGTCCTACATTTATTGAACTATAGGCCATTGACTTGAAGCTCATAAAAATTCCTGAGAAGGACCTGTGGGGAGAGAGAATCAACTCTCTGATGAACATATAACTGTAAATGTTAGAGTTGGATAGTTAAGTGCAGATATTTTGCCTATCATATTTTGCTCCATATCAGCGTTTAAATTCTGGTATCTGAAGTAGGTTCTCTTGTCCTTGATTTTTTTTAAATTCAGCCAGCAGAGACCCTTTCCCTTGGTTGCTAGAGCTTATTTGTATACTCAGAATGTTTTTGTATACCAGTTCAACTACAACTCATTCAGTGAACCAAACCCTATGGGACAGTATTTGAAGTATTGTAAAAATAGTTTCCCACCCAGAATGATTAGAGGCCAGAGAGGGGCTTCCATCTTGCCGTGGGTAATACTGTGAGAACTATGCTGGGATGACCTGGGTGTTCTGGGTGATCAGAGCAGCCAGCCTGGCTTCCCTGCCCGAAACCACTTGAGAGTCCAGAACTAAGCAGTCTCTGCTTTCATTTACATGGGCACAGAGACACCTCTGCATTCCCCAGTTTTTAATTAAGTATGGTTAACTTTAACCTAAAATTTGACCAGTTTTAAGAATGCAGAGAATTTATAACTTGCACAAAATAGATAATTGGTTGATACCGAGTACATAAATAAACCAACAAATAATTGATGTAAATTGCCATCCCACTGTGTCTAACCAATGTATTAAAATAAATACTAAGAATGTCACATGTAAATTCACTCACTGCAGATACCTTTCTCTATTGTGCCCTTACTTGTTGATACAGAATCTTAAGAAATAAGTCAGCAGTAGAGATTTCACTTTGCTTTACTACCAAAACATTCTGCTAGAATATAAAATAAAAATACATTGACTAGGGCCAGGCAGAGTGGCTCACACCTGTAATACCAGAAATTTGCCTGTCCAAGGAGTGTGGATCACCTGAGGTCAGGAGTTTGAAACCAGCCTGGCCAACATGGTGAAACCCAATCTCTACTAAAAATAATAAAAATTAGTCAGGTGTGGTGGTGGATGCCTGTAATCCCAGCTACTCAGGAGGCTGAGGCAGGAGAATCGCTTGAACTCGAAAGGTGGAGGTTGCAGTGAACCAAGACCACACCACTATACTCCAGCCTGGGCTACAAAAGTGAAACTCCATATCAAAAAAATAATAATAATAATACATTGACTAAAGCATACATTATTCCATATATGTCACAGGTTAAAATTGTTTTGCAAACTATGAGCTGTTTTCTTTCCTATATGATTTTTAATACTTTTGAATGATACTTCTATGATGTTTTATAAAAATAATTAACAGTCTAGGTTTCTGCTCTATTTTTCTGTACCCAGAGCAAGTGCTTTTTTTGATGACTTGTTTGCTTAGCATAATAACTACCACTAAAAGGCAATGCTATCAACGTGCTTTGTTATTTGCATCTGAGTATTTGAAACTTAATTCTAAACAAAATTAGGTAAGTCTTGGAACTATAAACTTTGCCTAACACCAAGTCAAGAATTACACTGCTTAATATGCAGCCAAATAATGACAAAAATAGTATATTCTTTCAGTAAAAGGGCAACCTCAGAAAGGTGTGCATTAAGAAGCATTCTCATTACAATACAATAATTTCATTGTGTTCCATCTCAATACCTAGCTTTTCAAGGATACTTGACAGAAGATTACATTTTCCTAATGAAATTCTGTAAGAATACTAGATTATGGTAATTGGATCCAGATCTCTTAAAACACAGTATCTGCATAAACTGAATATTTTTCTACACATGTATGCAAGGCTTTGCATTCTGCATTTTGTGTTTTGGATTTGAAAAATAACACTAACATAACTTTTGTTGGGTCACTGTCATTCTCATCATAAAGTATTATTGGCAGATACGATGAGAGGGAAGCCACATTATCTACTTAAATTAGGTAATGCACATATTCCCAAGGTTATGGTCCTAGCAATCATAACAGAAATCTCTGAAATAGTTCTTCTATTTTTTGACTAACATGTATTTGTTTGAGTAGAACCATGAGTGCCTGAAGCAGTGTTAAAGGTATCTGTTCATTACTAAGTACAACACCTTTGACTGGACCAGAGGCTCAAAATGTTCACAGAAGTCATTGACTCTCAATTTTATAGAACTAATATTTTGTTAGGGATATCTAGGCCTTAGGCAGTGACAAAGATCATCTTGTCTTGTAATCCTGTATATCTGGAAGAAGTTTTGTAAAACTCTGACCCTAAAACTTCCACTTCATTTGCCACCTTATGTCCCCAGGTAAATGTACCCAAAATAAGGTTATCTAGTATTAGTCTATCTAATTGGCAGTCCAGTAAATAACTTTCCAAAATTTTACTTCTGGTTTCCACAGGGAAACTAGGAAATAGAAAGGTTTTCATCCTCTGGTTATCGCTTTAAAGGAGTTTACTTCTGATTTATGTGACTGAATTGTGCACTTTCCCATGCCCTGTCCACATCACCACAGTTACTACTGCCTCCTCAAGGAGATGCACACACTTCTTCACAGCGCCATTTACTCCTGAGTACACAGCTGCTCATATGGCTGTAGGAGTTTCACACTCTTTGCAATGATGTTAATAGGCAGCAATATCTTAGAAGACATGTTTTAACTATTATCATTTGGCTGCCTAGAGAGATAAATTTAGGGAGAAATTTTCTCACTAGAGAACAGATTAGTGATGAATAGCCATAATATGCTGTACAGGTGGAAAACAATGACAGAGAGAAAATTAATCTCCTCAATAATTATCAGTTTTTCTGTACATAATATATGTAAAGATCGTTTATAGATGAGATCACAAAATAACATTTTGCCTTTAGTGATGCTGATAATTATTAATAGAGCGCTAAATTTACTTCAGTAATATGTCAAGCAGTATATTAAGCAATTCTCATATATTTTTTCATTTAATCATGACAATAGCCTTGTGAAGTTCTTATTGTTCCTTTCAAAGAAGTGAAATAAAAGCACACAGAAATCATCAATTGCCTAAAGTCACATAGCGGAGCTGGAACTGGAACCTGTATCTCTTTGATTTCATTAAAAAGAATCCACTTCTCAACCTCATTTGGATGAACACAAATTTTCTCAGAGATATAGTGGCCCTGTTAAAAAAAATCACTAACCCGTTTACTCAATCAGCACCAAATAAAAACAACATTCAAATTGTATTTATTAGAAAACTTTATTTTAAAGCTAAGTCAGGCATGCTTTCTAAAGAGATGAAGGTTTGGAAAATGTGTTAGAATCTAATCGCTAAAATAAGAACAATTAATGTTTGCTTGCTTTGGGGAGGACAATATTTACTTCTTTCAAATATTTCCCAAAATAACTGGCTAAAAGTAGATGAAAAAGATCAACCAACTGAGTATAGAACCCATAGCCTTTGTCCACATTAAAATTATACAGCGAGAATGTTTATTTCTCATTTCTCTTGCTTTCTTAGAAAGGACTGACTTTATGTTCCATGCCCCAGGAAAGAAATGTGTGGGAGAGGCACATCTGACTAATGCACTTAAGAAAAAAAAAAAATGGAGTGTGGTTGACTCAGTGTCTCCTAGGTCTTCTTTTGCATTCAACTGCTTTGGAAGACATATGCACCCTCTGCTGCTCCCTAGGGTAAGTTGAGAGTCTGGCTTTTGCCCTGCAGGGGAGCTGGGCAGATGTCCAATGGCACTAGTGACTGCAGGACTAAGTCTACTTAATGCAAGGATGAAAGATTAGCAGGTCAATTTTGCCACATTAACTAAAGTTCTGATCTCTACTCACTATTATTTGTAATACACCCATCATTGTACCTTTCATTTTCCTGCCGTTCTGTCCTGAGAAAAGTAAAAAGGGTTGTACGGTTTCACAGTTTTTCTTCCATTTGTTTTCCTTTCTTTTTTTAATCTCTTTTCTCCAGGAAAGCTCAGTATCTTCTTGTTAAAAGAAAAACTTTACACAAGTTTAACAGAGTTTATTTGGCCAAAGAACAATTCATGTGTTGAATGGGGCAATGCTCGAACCAGAAGAGGTGGACAGTGAGCTTTTATAGGCTGAACACAGAATCAAAGTAGCCGCATCACCTGATTGGATGCATCTAGGTGTTGGCTCTTTTGGGGCATGGTCTGAGCAATGTGTGGCCTGTGCTTGGCTGATTCTCAGCTGCTCATGATCGGCAAAAACCTCGCTGTTTGTTACAAAATATTTTCCTAAATTATGTTTCAGTTGTATACTTAGTAACTTCTGCTTATTTAATTTAACACTACTGTATTAACATGAAGCCTTGTGAATATGCAAGACTGGTATTGAGGGACTAAATAAGATTGAAGTTTCTGGTATAGTACTAGTGAAAGGTCTTAGAAAATGAAGGTCATGTTGCATTTGAATTTAGCTTTTCACAGTGGCTTATCCATGGGAGATTAGCTGTTTTTAGAGGTTCAGTGCTGTTTTTAATGAGCCCTTGAATTATTAAGTGTGGGTTGTACAAACCTTAATAAGCAAGAATAGTGTTCTCCGCAGTTGACATTGATCTGACCTAAGGCATGCGATGGTCCCTCATGACTGAACATGACCCCACCGAAGCTGAACAAATTTTACCTAGCATATAAATTATATTGAATAAAAGGAGACTTTGATACCTGCTTTATGCTCACTTAAGCCAAGCAAAAATTCATTAGACAAGCATTTATGTCATTGAAGTATGGATTAACTTTCCCTGATTTTCCTGTGCTTCTCAGCCATTACCTCACATTAGAATTTATAATTGCAAAGGGAGCTAAGTTCCAAGTGAGAACTCCACAGTGTGACCAATGTCAGCTAGACGGTGCCAGCTCAGATGTTGCACATTCTGCTAATCTTTATGTAGTTTGTAACCGCATTAAGGGTTAACAGGAAAACATCTAAAGGTAATAATCTTTAGCAACATACACATTGTCTTTAGTCAGACTCCCTCACTTCGTCTCAAATGGGACCTGGTTTGAGCCACTTCCAAAACTCTGGTTAAAGTTTTAGATTTCAGAGATGCAGGTTGTAGTTCCATCCACATAAGCTAAGTAGATCATATCATTGAAAAAAATAATAGAAAAAGAGACTACTAAATTATAAATCATTATCCATCAACTTTGATTGAGGCAAAACAGCATGTCAATAAAATTATTTTAAGTGCAAACATTTAGGAAAGCAATTTTAAAAGCCTGAGCAGGAATATTCTGTCTCTAGGAATTTCTTTTCTCAGAAAATCTAAGACTTACTGGATGGATTTTAAAATATGCTTTGCTCTTGGAATCAGGAGTAGTGAAGAGTGCAAACATAATAAATATAAGCTAATTAAACTGGAGGAGGAAATAATTTCCATATGAGAAATGTGATTTTGAAGAAAAGAGGAAAAATAGATTTTGGAGGTTAAGCCAGACAGACATGAAAGCAGACAATACACACCTGGGCGTAATTAATTTTAAAAAATTAAATAAGATAATCCTGTTTTGGTTCCTGCTAGAGCAGAAAGAGTGGCTTGGTTCAAAAAAGCACATAACAGCAGAAAGCAAGCAAGATTTTGTTCACTGGGAGCTTCATCTTCAAAAGAGACCAAAAAATGTTGAGAGGTATCTTCTTAAAGATATGATGAAATAAAGAGTTCATTTTTTCAAAATGGCGAATCACAGTTTGAAGATAAGGACTATGTAGTTAGAGAAGTGCTTAGAAAGATTAAGTAGTTAGAGAAATATTGGACACATTTGAGAAGGGAAGACTTGTAAGATCATGGTGTCACATAATTGTATGATTATGGAGTGATTTTGAAGGTGACCCAGTGAATGTGGGTGGGAAAGTATTACTTTTGCTCTGAGGAAACAAGCACAGAGGAAATGAGACACCTTGAAAATGAGCCAGCAAGAACAATAATACATTATGGCCATCCGTGGTCTGATGGTAAAACAACCCCTTAGTGGAAAGATTCAGACCAAGGATATGAAGGTGCATGATATTCTTTTGAATATTCATTGACTCTTGCAAAGCCAAAACTTGCTTATTTGTTCTATCTCACCAAGATGGCCTCACAAAACTAACACCAGAAAAGTTGATAGGAAATACAAACGTTTACTATCACCACAGAAAGGGAAAAATGTATTTATATCTGACAACATTGCTAGCTCTAAGTGTGGTCGAGTCAAAAAAAAAGTGAAATTAGATTAAACTGCTAAAAGCTCAGTTGAGCTTTCCACAATGTATAGGGGGTGAAAAGAAAAAAAATACATTAAGGTATAACTTACTATTGCAGAAAAAAAGAGAATAGAAATAAATGCTACTTGAGGCTGGAAATATTTAAAAACTGAAGAAAGACAGCCAGGGCTTCGAGGTGTTTTACAGAGATACTGGTCACACACACACACACACACACACACACACACCTATTTTTGCTACTATGCCCAATAGCACAGTCACAAAAAAGAAATCTTAGGATCTGGGAACTGGTCCACAATCAGTGCAAATGAATATATGCCTCAAATACCACTTTTTGAGTGAGGAGACAGCGTGAGTAAGTGGATGACAGTCCTGGCTCTAGCTATTGAAGAGGTATGTGCTGAACAGCCATCAATGTGGGTATCTACTCAGGTATATCAGGAAGCATCTGGAGCTTCCAATGTCAAGGAGTTTAATGTTTATAAATTAATTTTATGTTTGATATTTGATATTTTACATTTATATGTGAGTAAGAGTATTCAATTTTTTGACTGTAATTTTTTAATAAACCCCATAAAGGGAAAGAGCTTAAATTCAAATGTGAAGAATGTGTGGCTAACTATTTTCAGGGTATTACAATAGTAATTATTTAATCTCATCTATTATTTCATCCACTACTACTTAATTTCATCCCATAATCTCTAGTGAAGTACATTGAAGATAGTGGTCATGCATAATTTGTGTTGAAAAACTGGGAAGAAATATTCAGCTTAGGGCTTAGCAAAGCCTTTAAGTTACTTTAATGAATGACTTGTTCTAACCTGGTGCTTCTCCAGCTTTAATGTACATAAGAATTACCTAGGGATCCTGTTAAACTGTACAATAATTAGATCTGGACTCACTGTGAAATTCTGCATTTCTAACAAGCTCTCAGGTTATGCTGATGCTTCTGTTCTGCAATAGTAAGGTTCTAATCCATTCCGAAACTCTCTGAGTCAAAAGCTATCATCTTGCCACTGAATTCAGAACTATCACAGAAGAAATGCTGGCATTAGGGCAGTGGCCTTATGACACTTGGAACAGGGCTTTTCTAATAAATCACCCCCATCCTCTACTAAAGAGAGCTACTACAACTAGGGCTGATTATGGGATTAATTGTTTGTGCCTACAAGTAAAAAATAATCTGAGGAGTGTTAGAGAAGAGTTAGTTTCCATTCCTCATATTTCAATAAAAGAGGAATATATGTAAAGACATACCTACTTCCTAACACAAGAAATAAAAGCATGGAAAGATTATACTCTGCTTTCTCCCCAAACAGAGAAGTGACACATTTGCTTCAGGTTCAGGGTCTTCCAAGCTCTGCAGAGCCACCTAGCCTGCAAGATGCCTGCTTTCTCAGGTCTGTAGAGCAAGCTTTCGCTGGCCAAGAAGGCCATCATTGTTCAGTCCGACAAACATCAGGTAGACCGTTCTGTTTAACACTGAGGTGAAACATTTCAAGCCCAGGTGGCTATATTCTTTTTAAAAAAAAAAATTATTACATTTTACGTTCTAGGGTACAAGTACACAACGTGCAGGTTTGTTACATATGTATACATGTGCCATGTTGGTGTGCTGCACCCATTAACTCGTCATTTACATTAGATATATCTCCTCATGCTATCCCTCCCCTCTCCCCCACCTCGCAACAGGCCCTGGTGTGTGATGTTCCCCACTATGTGTCCAAGTGTTCTCATTGTTCAGTTCCCACCTATGAGTGAGAACATGCGGTGTTTGGTTTTTTGTCCTTGTGATAGTTTGCTGAGAATGATGGTTTCCAGCTGCATCCATGTCCCTACAAAGGACATGAACTCATCTTTTTTTATGGCTGCATAGTATTCCATGGTGTATATGTGCCACACTTTCTTTATCCACTCTATCATTGATGGGCATTTGGGTTGGTTCCAAGTCTTTGCTATTGTGAATAATGCCGCAATAAACATATGTGTGCATGTGTCTTTATAGCAGCATGATTTATAATCCTTTGGGTATATACCCAGTAATGGGATGGCTTGGTCAAATGGTATTTCTAGTTCTAGATCCTTGAGGAATCGCCACATTGTCTTCCACAATGGTTGAACTAGTTTACAGTCCCACCAACACTGTAAAAGTGTTCCTAATTCTCCACATCCTCTCCAGCACCTGTTGTTTCCTGACTTTTTAATGATCGCCATTCTAACTGGTGCGAGATGATATCTCATTGTGGTTTTGATTTGCATTTATCTGATGGCTAGTGATGATGAGCATTTTTTCATGTGTCTGCTGGCTGCATAAATGTCTTCTTTTGAGAAGTGTCTGTTCATATCCCCATCCTTTTTGATGGGGTTGTTTTTTTCTTCTAAATTTGTTTGAGTTCTTGGTAGATTCTAGATATTAGCCCTTTGTCAGTTGGATAGATTGTACAAATTTTCTCCCATTCTGTAGGTTGCCTGTTCACTCTGATGGTAGTTTCCTTTGCTGTGCAGAAGCTCTTTAGTTTAATTAGATCACATTTGTCAATTTTGGCTTTTGTTGCCATTGCTTTTGGTGTTTTAGACATGAAGTCGTTGCCCATGCCTATGTCCTGAATGGTATTGTCTAGGTTTTCTTCTAGGGTTTTTATGGTTTTAGGTCTAACATTTAAGTCTCTAGTCCATCTTGAATTAATTTTTGTATAAGGTATAAGGAAAGGATTCAGTTTCAGCTTTCTACATATGGCTAGCCAGACTTTGCAATGCGGGCTCTTTTTTGGTTCCATATGAACTTTAAAGTAGTGTTTTTCCAATTCTGTGAAGAAAGTTACTGGTAGCTTGATGGGGATGGCATTGTATCTATAAATTACCTTGGGCAGTATGGCCAGGTGGCTATATTCTTAAAACCATACTCATCGAATAGCTTTATCAGCAATAAAGATGCCATTTTCCCCCATCTATCCAATTCTAGTGTGTTATGTCTCAAAAAGTTTCAAATTCAGGAGGGAAAAATAGAAGTGTTCATTAGTTACCACCTAAAGACCAATGGTAAATATAATAGGGGTGAAATGCTTCCTGATCAGTTCTTCATCAGAAGAATGGTTTTTCTCCTGACTCTAACTGCCACTGGGCTGAGTCCAGAGACCAGATTTTGAAAGAAAGAAGTAAAAATTAGGGTGCTCCTTTCTTTCTCTGTCTGGATTTTTAGTGAAAGAGGACAATTGTGGTAAAGTGATGAAGCTCCCCTACTTAATTGTTGCTTTGTCTATTAGTCCCCAATCTTAGCAACGGGAAAGTTTTAAATGTAACGAAATATGCACTGAGAACCTGAGCACATGGAGCAAATGTTCTGTTTCCCTTGAACCAGCACAGAGAAAGAGTCAAGGTTCATTGAAGAACTTTGGCTTCTACATCAGTGCCATGCCCACCAAGGTATTAGAAAGATTACATAGACAAGAAATGAGAACCTTTGGGGGAAGCAACTAGTTACAATACAGATGCAATTTTATGCCCCCAGTCTCAACCTGTTTGTAGGGAGCAGGCAGCCTAGAAATAATCGCTTACTTCACAAAGTCAATAGGAAGTGCTGACTAAATGAGCAAAAGGTTACAGCCCTGGGATGGAAAAAAAAAAAAAAAAAGCTTATGAATGTGAAGACTTTAAGATCAAAGGCAAATGGAGAAGAACCACAGATCCTAGCAGTAGGTGTCAGTATGTCCTGCAAAATACAAACAAGACCTGTCCAGAGTCAGTGGACAGGTCTGGCCCCTCATAGCAGAAAATAGCTCAGATACAAAGGACGTTCACCAATGTGAGGTCCTTTTTAACCACAACAAAGGCACAGTAAGACCCCTGATATACACGGTTGCCATTTTGGGGAAGAGAAGGCGGGACACAATCTGAAAGAGACTCATGTACATAAAAGGAACTATTTAAACCAACACTGGTGGGGAGTTGAACTATGAATAGATGAACTATGTTAACAGGAAAAGACTGATACAGTTAACCAAAATATGTATCTTTAGAAGTGGCATGAGGTTCAGAAGAAATATCAGATCTGTTATGGGATAAATAGAAGCTACATTTTCCATATTGACCAAATATGAAATAAACTGAGAATGAAAATATATTAGGGATAAAATATGGAGAACAATCTAATATAGAGAATCTAATCTCATACTGAAGGTATTTTAAAATGGACAATGATGAAAATGAAAGGCAGGAAATTTTAAAAAATAAGAATAAAAGTTAAAGAAAAATGTGGATCTTAAAAGTGTTTTTGCCGACCACACACACCCACAAAATTTATGTTTTAATTATTGTTGTGAAATTCAGCATGTCAGTGATATAGGAATTATTACAAGAGAATTTATAAACAAAAAGCAGATTATCCATAATATGAACAAAAGCATAGGGGGTCTCAGAATCCTTATCGGCAATAATGTATGTTGGATGACAATGGAGCAAGGCACTACAAATTCTGAGAAAAGTTTTTTTCTACCAGAATTGAAAACTTTTACAAATTGTCAACAATATCTAAGCCAGAACAATGGCATTGCAAATTTCCAAAAATCGGAAATTTATGTCTGGCACATCTTTTCCTAGTAAATTAATTATATCTCTCAGAAAATTTTAAAAAGAGGAATAAGTCAAGAAAAAGTTTTGAAATTCAATCAATAATAATTCTGAACCTGGAGATCATTGGAAGAAAATTCCAGGATAATAATCGAAGCAGGAAAACAGAGTTCGCTGGAAGGGATGTCATGGGCATTTTTAAAAAGTCATAATATGCATCAGAACAATTATATAATTCATAACTAGAAAAAAGTAGTAAAGCAGATTAGAAGGAATTCAGTGAATTAATCATTTTAATAAGTGTATTAAGTATTAATTGATACATAGTTAATGTTATATATCTAATATTTAATGAATAATATAATTGAAACTGATATGATATTAAAAAGGATAATCCACAAAACTAAAGGTTAAAATATAAAGCAAATTAAAATGTTGCATTATTTGGAGGAATGAATGGCATCTATGTTAGTCCAGGTAGCCAGAGAAGTGGATTCCATGACAACATTAAACCTGTATTTTATTAGGATGAATGATTGTAAGAGGAGATGAGGAGGACGCTGGGATGACTGGAAGAGCATTCAGAGGGGAATGCAAGTCTGACTCTGAGTGAAGAAGAGGGAAGTAAGACTGGTGGGAGCATCCTTGACTGCTGAACAGTAGAAGAAAGATACAAGTGCTCTAAGAAGACCTTGAGCCAAAGCAGTGATCAGAAGAGTCTCATGTGTCCCAGAAATGAGCCTACCTTAGTGAGCATCCCACACTCAGTCATTACCCAAGAGCAGCCCCTGCAAGCCTGGCACCATAGCTGGAATCCTTGGTTAATAATATATTCCCTACAGTTGAAGGTTTACAAGGGTCATTCTCATGGTTACCATAGCATGGAAGAAAAACAATTTGGTCCTAAGAATATTCAATGTTGACCGGTCTGGTGATGAAGACATGGTAGTCAAAGAAGAACATGTAATCCAAGCACACCTCTTGGCTTTGCAGGAGAAAATCTCATGTAGTCATAATCAACTTAATCCTCTTCAATTGCTTTAAAATATAAAAACAAACCACACAGATTTAAAAAGTTAGTACGTTACAGAATAGCTGTTTTCTTACAAATGTAAAAATAATACTACAGATATCAGAAATAGCATGGCAGAAGAGGAGCAAAGAAGGAAATGAGGAATAGGACAATTACAGTCTCATCTAACAAATGAGATGTCAGGAGATCATTTCTGTTGTAGACATAGAAGGATATGTAGCTTAAATGTTTTACTTACTTTAATAATTTAACAAACAGAAAAATCACACTGCATGATAAAGAATGTTTTAGTAAGAAAGAAAAAGTGTAGAGTGGGTGATATAAATAAAATCTTAATCGACTAGAGAGATAAATAGTGATTTAAGAATATTACTTAGTGTTATGGCTGATTTACCATAACTGAAAACAAAAATAATTATTTTAAATTTATTACCTCTGTCGAGTAAGCCTGGAGGTTGGGAAGGTTCAGTTTAGAATATTTTTGCTCTTGATTATATAACTCCCTATATAATAGATCTACCTATAAGAATATGATTTTTTTTAAGTTAAGGAAGAAATCAATAACTTTGTCATCCAGACATAACCATATTTTATACTTAGTGTTGAATTTTTGTATGTCAAAATTACATAATTGGCCTTCTAAAGTAGATATTGTTTTACAAACTGAATTTGCAAACTGAATTATTAAACATATTTAAACTCTAACATGGTATCTTCATTTCCATTAACACTTACAACTACATACTGTAATAAAACCCCTTACATGTCATTTTTAATTGTAATTGTCTCTTTGTGATGAATTCTAAGAAGTATTATTATATTAAAATCATAGGCATTTTAAGAGACATTTTTCCTCCAAATGTGTGCATCATGTATTTCCTCCATTCTCAATCATGATATATCAGAGTACCTGATTCCCACTTGTTACTAGATTTTTTTGGTCTTTTCCAATGGGTTTCTTACTGTTATTTTTATTGCATTCCCTTTTCTTTGATAATTAGTAAAGTTCCATATCTTTCATAGGTTTATTGGCTGTATTTTATGTTTTGAGTATTGTTGGATATGTATATATACACACACACAATGTATATATACATTTATGTATGTACATATGTATAGTGAGATATATCTATATCTATATAGATATAAAACCTATTTTTCTATTACAATGCCCTTTTCAATTAGTTTTAACATGTATACAATTATATTTATAAGTGCCCAAATCTTAAGCTTTCCATTTGTATTTCCTTCATTTCTTCTGTCCCTTGAAAGACAGTCTCTACTCAGTGTATCTGCAAGCTAAGTTGTCTGTATCTTATAGGTGTGTTTTGTCATTAAAGGCAAGTCATCGCCTTGTTGGATGCTCAGACCAACACAGTACTGCTATGTCTCACAAATCCCATGTATGAGTCTGCCAGAACATTCTCTCTCCCATAACAACACCGAAGATAGCTCCTTGGGACTCTCTGTGTGCTTCCTGGGAAATAAGCTTAGAACTATCAATCTGAAGGTATTATTATTCTAAACACGCTAATCAAAATTTCATAAGTAGTTTCTAAAATGTTAGCCATATATGTTTCTTTTATTTTCTTCTTTTCTTTTTTTTTTTTTTTTTCTTAGAGTCTTGCTCTGTCACCCAGGCTGCAGTACAGTGGCGCGATCTCGGCTCACTCTGCAACCTCCGCTTCTCAGGTTCAAGTTATTCTCCTGCCTCCAGGCCCCCACTGAGATTACAGGCACCCACCATCACGCCCAGCTAACTTTTTTGTATTTTTAGTAGAGACGGGATTTCACCAGGTTGGCCAGGCTAGTCCGGAACTCCTGACCTCAGGTGATTCACCCGCCTCGGCCTCCCAAAGTGCTGAGATTACAGGCGTGAGCCACCATGCCCGGCCAATATATCTTTTCCTAGCTCCTTTTGCAAACATCTCCTACCTTCAAAAATCATGTGCTTTACACTGTGGATATTGTCCATAATGGTAATATATTCTGTTTTCTTTGGTGTTCAAGGTCACTTGAATTCATTAGGAATCTTTTTCCTAATATGGATTTTGAATTTTTAAAAATGCAGGAATAATGTGATTTAAAATAAAATATTAAAAGGGAAAACTATTGGTGAGAAAAGTCACAAAGTATTGAGTACTGAGAGCAGATAGAAAATAGTTTGTATGAAAACTATCTGTACATTTAGGAAGATAGCTGCCCTGAACTTTTTCTTAGCAAGAAGTTAAAAACAATCATATTTAATCTTTCTGATGAAAATGGTAATTTGGTTGCTTACATCTGACAAATTCAAGAGTATATTCAAGCATAATGGATTTAGCCTTCCCTTTTTATCTGGAAGAGAACAAAAATTGTGATACAGTCTAAGATTCAGAGGAAATATAAATCCTCCTTCCTTCCACTTACCTTTATTTATTTTGAGAAAGGAAGATCCCCTTCTCAGCAGCCCCGTGTGCCTCTAAGGAAAGAAAGTATATAAGGTCATTTTATTTTAATGATTAGCAATGCATATCAAGCACCAATATTTATATGCCATGGAGACAGAGTTTTTAGAAAACAAACATGGAAGATCATCACATCATCTCAGATGTGTAGAGACAATAAACGTTGTTAGAAATATTCTTGCCCTATTGTACAGGTAATGCTAAGAGAAATAGGAATTTTATTTTTTCTAGGAAATGGTTTTCTAACAAGTGAGAATGTCTACAGTGGTTATTGTGTACATGGTGAATTGCAGGAGAAGAAGTTTTTAAAGTGTGGGGACTTTACAGAAACACTTACGTACCTGGGTTGAATACTCACTTACACTATGAACAGTGCAGCGAAGGCTCTGGGTGTCAATATATGACAGTGCAGCAGCATCGTTTGGGGAAAAGCAGAAATGTGACTCGTAAAGGAGAAGTTTATTTGGCCTGGCTTAAGGCAAGATGATGATGTAAACTAATGAGAATGACCAGTCTTGTGATCTTTTAATACCACTCTATCTGTATCCTGGAGCAAGTTACAAAACATCTCAGAACATTCTCAACATTATATTCCTGATCTTTAGAAAAGAAGTAGTACTACCTGATATTAATAGTACTTATCTTGTAGTTCGCTGTTAGCCTTAGAAGCAATACATGAAGTCATTTGTTCGTTACAAAAGCCAAATCTAAAAATAGCATTAGTTTCTAATGGGATCATTATAATTATTATTGTTCATTTTGGATTTGTATACAGTCTTGTATATTTCATAAATTATGTCGTTAACTTCTGTCACTTTACACATGGCAAATGTACGATGTTTCCTCATTTTCAAAAAAGTCATTTTTAGTTGTGTCTTTTTTCTGTTTCATTTTCTTTTAAAGAAAAAAGTAATGTTACACTGATTCATTTTAATTCTCTGTGAAACATTATCTGAAATTGCCTTTTCAGTGAAGGTTCAGTCTGTACTTTTATTTCCGGTATTACACTTAAGCAAGGAATACACTTTTCCTAAAATCATCGTGCTTCTAGAAATTTGATCCTAAGCAATCTTCTGGAAAAAAAAAATCCTAAGTAAAAGCATACTATTTTAAAAATCAAGAGATGTGCCAATACTCAGAGAGGCTGAAATACCAAGTGAAATTCATACCCTCTGGCCAGATTTTTTTTAATACATCATTATCTCTGTAAATTATTTTTAGACGAGAGAGAGAGAGAGAGAGACAGGAGAGAGACCCTTGAGAAAGTTCTGTTTCTTTCATGTTTTATCTTGGATGCCACTAGTCCCCTTTCTGGAAGTGTGATAGACCTCTTTGATGAAGATGCTGTAAAATAGTGCTGATTGTGGGTGCTGCTACCAATGCCTTCTGCTGCCCTGGCTGAACTTGGCTGAGCTATGCCAGCCTCAGGAGCAGCAGGTACATTTCTCTCAAGCCTATGATCATAGACTTCTTATAACCTGCAATGACCAGAGATGCTCAGTTGGCCTGGCCTTACTTTGTTTTGCTCACCCAAGAAAGAAGGAGTATTATGAAGAATCGAGGTCAAAAAAAGGACCAATGTGCTCCACTGCATTTATATACTGACACCCATTCACTCACGTACATTGGTTCCATCCTTCCTGTCCATTGTTCTGAAGAATAAAAACCATATCTCTATACCTAATATAAAAAAAATACTAAGAGTAAAGAATTAATGAGTGCCTACAATGTATCTGACACTTAAGTATTTCACAGCCAGGCACAGTAACTCACTTATGCAGTCCCAACACTTGGGAGGCTGAGGTGAGTGAATCACATGAGCCCAGGAGTTCAAAACCAGCCTGAGCAAAGTGGTGAATCCCTGTCTCTAAAGGGGAAAAAGAAACAAACAAGCAAACAAACAAATAAAAATAGCTGAGCACGGTGGCATGCACCTGTGGTCTCAACTACTCCAGAGGCTGAGATGGAAGAACCCTTTGAGCCCAGTAAGTCAAGTCACTGTGGGGTGAGCCCTATTCGAGTCACTTCACTCTAGCCTGGGTGACAGAGTGAGACCCTGTCTCAATATAAAAAATAAAAATAAAAAATTAAAAAAAGGATTTTACATGTATACTTCCTGTAATTCTCACAACAACCTTGCAATGGAAGTATCACTGTTGTTCCCATATCACAGATGAGAAAAATAAGTAGCTTATTTAACACCAAATAACTATTAAAGTGATTTTTACATAATAGGTATATAAAAATAAGGGATTTGTTATAAACTTGTAGGAAATGCCTAGGTTTGCAAGGTTCATGCTGATGGCATGATAAATTCTATATATTTTTGACATGGTTTGGCTGTGTCCCCACCCAAATCTCAAATTGTAACTCCCATAATTCCCACATGTCATGGGAGGGACCCAGTGAAAGATTATTGAATCATGAGAATGGGTCTTTCCCATGCTGTTCTCATGATAGTGAATAAGTCTAATGAGATCTGATGGTTTCATAAAGAGGAGTTTTCCTGCACATTCTCTCTGTCTTGCCTGCTGCCATGTAAGATGTGACTTTTGCTTTCTGCGATGATTGTGAGGCCTCCCCATCCATGTGGAACTGTAAGTTCATTAAGCCTCTTTCTGTTTATAAATTACGCAGTCTCGGGTATGTCTTTATTAGCAGTGTGAGAACAGACTAACGCAGTAAATTGGTACCAGGAGTAGGGCATTGCTGTAACAGTACCCAAAAATGTGGAATTGACTTTGGAACTGGGTAACAGGCAGAGGTTGGAACTGTTTGGAGGGCTTGGAAGAAGATAGGCAAGTGTAGGAATGTTTGGAACTTCCTAGAGACTTGGAGGGCTCAGAAGGCAGGAAGATGTGGGAAAGTTTGGATCTTCCTAGAGACTTGTAGAATGACTTTGACCAAAATGCTGATAGTGATATGAACAATAAAGTCCAGGCTGAGGTGGTTTCAGATGCAGATGAGGAACTTGTTGGGAACTGGAGTAAAAGTCACTCTTGCTATGTAAAGAGACTGGCAGCATTTTGTCCCTGCCCTAGAGATTTGTGGAACTTTGAAAGTGAGAGAGATGAGTTAGAGGAAGAAATTTCTAAGCGACAAAGCATTCAAAAGGAAGCAGAGCATAAAAGTTTGGAAAATTTGCAGCCTGACGATGGAATAGAAAATAAAAACTCATTTTCTGGGGAGAAATTCAAGCTGGCTTCAGAAATTTGCATAAGTAGCAAGGAGATGGATGTTAATCACTAAGACAATGGGGAAAATGTCTCCACAGCATGTTAGAGACTTTCGTGGCAACCCCTCCCATCTCAGGACTAGAGCCCTAGGAGGGAAAAATCGTTTAGCAGGCTGAATCCAGGGACACCCTGTTGTGTGCAGCATCCCAGGCGCTCCAGCCTGGGCTAAAAGGGACAAAAGTACAGCTTGAGCCATTGCTTCAGAGAGCACAAGCCCCAAGCCTTGGCAGCTTCCACGTGGTGTTGAGCCTGCCAGTGTGCAAAAGTCAAGAATTGAGGTTTAGGAACCTCAGAGGTGTGCTGCGGGGATGGAATCCTCATGAAGAAGCTCTGCTGTGGCAGTATGGAAGGGAAATGTGGGGTCAGAGCCCCACATAGAGTCCCTACTGGGGCACTGCATAGTGGAACAGTGAGAAGTGGGCCACTGTCCTCCAGACCCCAGAATGGTAGATCCACCGACAGTTTCCACTGTGCACCTGGAAAAGCTGAAGACACTCAGAGCCAGCTTGTGAAAGCAGCCAGGAGGGAGGTTGTACACTGCAAAGACACAGGGATGGAGCTGCCCAAGGCTCTGGGAACCCACACCTTGCATCAGCGTGACCTGGACTTGAGACATGGAGTCAAAGGAGATCATTTTGGAGCTTTAAGATTTAACTGCCCCACCATATTTCAGACTTTAGCCCCTTCATTTTGGCCAGTTTCTCCCATTTGGAATGGGTGTTTTTATCCAATGCCTGTTCCCCCGTTGCATCTAGGAAGTAACTAACTTGCTTTTGATTTTATAGGCCTATAGGTAGAAAGGACTTGCCTTGTCTCAGATGAGACTTTGGACTGTGGACTTTTAAGTTAACGCTGAAATGAGTTAATA
The DNA here is from genome assembly GCF_003255815.1 of Theropithecus gelada. Lineage (NCBI taxonomy): Eukaryota > Metazoa > Chordata > Mammalia > Primates > Cercopithecidae > Theropithecus > Theropithecus gelada. The sequence continues at coordinate 26,932,020 of NC_037685.1, read as the reverse complement.
TTTTGGGAGACTGTTGGGAAAGCATGATTGGTTTTGAAATGTGAGGCCATGAGATTGGAGAGGGGCCAGAGAAAAATATGGTTTGGCTGTGTCCCCACCTGAATCTCAAATTGTAGCTTCCATAATTCCCACGTGTCATAGGAGAGACTTGATGGGAGGTAATTGAATCAGAGTGCGGTTCTTTCTCATGCTGTTCTTGTGAGAGTTAATAAGTCTCAGGAGATCTGATGGTTTTATAAAAGGGAGTTCCCCTGCGTTTGCGCTGTCTCTTGCCTGCTGCCAAGTGTGAGAGGTGCCTTTTATCTTCCACTAAGACTGTGATGCCCTGCCCAGCCACGTGGAACTGTGAGTCCATTAAACCTCTTTTTCTTTATAAATTACCCTGGCTTAGGTATGTCTTGATTAGCAGCGTGAGAAAATGCAAATATAATTTTAATCCCCAAAATGACTCCTGTAATAGTATATCGAAGTGCGTGTTCATTTTTGATGACAAAGAACAATATGCTAAATAAACCAAAAATTGTTTAATTTCCTTCCCTGCCAGGATGGTGCATTTCAAATTCTGATGGGCATTCTATTCCAATTTATTAAATTGGAATCTTGTTAAAATACAGATTCTACGTTAGCTGTTCTGCAGTAGTTCCTGAGATTATGCATTTCTGATAATCTCACAGATGATGCTGCTCTGCAGACTACAAGCCTTAGTATATCTTTGGGTACAACTTTAATACTTGGTCCTATATTTCCATGAAATCCTTGTGCTATAATATGAAAATATATTTAGTTATTGCATAAGCCGATTAGCATTTAATAGGGCTACATCGTTCAAAAAAAATTATAATTATAACCCCAGTTGGCTATCTCATGTATTCACAACATCTACTTTTTAATTAAATTATGAGACCAAAAATGGAGCAAAGCAAACATTTTGTCACTGAAAATACCAGTGAGATGCCCAAACGAAACAGAAAAGTATGTACCATTAAAAAAAAAAAAAGAAAGAAACTTGGGATTACACGTTTTATGAGTGCAAAAATATGCATGCAAAAAATTACATTTTTACCCCACAAAATCACAAGTATTCACTTAAATCAATACCATCACTGCCTATCTAAGTCTTAAAGGATAATTTGACAGCCTATGTATGATATAGGAAAATAGTTATTTTTTCATGTATGGTTCTCAAATCCTATTCTAGTTCTGTTACATAAGTTCTATTAAAGTAATACTAGCACAAAAACTGTTTTTGCATTCCCAACATTTGCCTGAAATTGCCCACTCCCAAATTAGACTTTAAAGCAATTTCATGGATATTTTAGTTCAAATGTTGCATTTCCTTCCAGTCATCCAGATTCCCCATGTCGAATTCCCACCAGCAGTACTGGTACTCATATGATCACAAGGATGAAAGCGAGGCAAAAGCACAAAGGGTATCAATTTTGTCAGAGTATTCATAATTAGCCACTTTGTGGGGAAAAAAAAATCACTGCCTCACAAAGATACCTGAAATTAGTTTCGCACAATGACCCTTTTCTGAACCTGTATTGTCAGTATCTCGGGCTCAGCTGGAGAGAGGAGGGCATTCTGTATTGGAGCACAGTCAGAAACCAGTCACACCTGCAGCCTCATGAGTGATGAGCATTGAAATAGAAATTCCCAGTGTCACAATTAACCTTGATAAACTATGATCATTGAACACTCAGTTTAAGTGTATATACAAATACATAGTAAGCTTCATGGAACTCTTATCAAAGCTACAAATTGAGCTACTGAAATTTGAAAACAAAGACTAAATTCTGTAAGACTAAATTAGCCCAGGTACACTTCAAAATATACTTGGGCTAAAAAAGGAAATGTCTGCTATATAGTTGGTGCAGTTTATCTTTATTTTCTTTTTCTCTTCAGTTAAGAATACTTAGCACTGATGAAACAGTTGTGAATGGTTTACTCTATTTTACTCTATAATGTTTAGCAGTGATTCTCCACCTGTATCATATATCGCCTAGATGGGTCTTTAAAACACAGGTTGGTGGGCCTCCCTCTGCTGCATTCAGTCGGCCTGCAGTGGGCCTGAGAATTTGCATTTCTAAAAGTCTCTTTTGTCTTGATGATGCCACTGGACCCTAGATTACACCTGGAGAATTGTTACCTTAAAGTGTACTGTCAAATTGTGCTCTCTAGATCAGTTAGCCTAATTTGTTTTTAGTTTGCAAACTCTTGGGGGTTTTCTTGTTGTTGTTGCAGTTTTGTTGTTGTTGTTGTTTGTTTTTGATGGAATCTTGCTCTGTCACGAGGCTGGAGTGCAGTGGAGTGATCTCGGCTCACAGTGTTGTTGCAGTTTTAATGAGATTTATGTTTTCTCTAGATTCAATTAGAAATCTTTCATGTAAAACTTTGTGACTATGTTATTCCAGCAAATTTTCATGTGTCCTATTATTCTTCTAAAGTAATCTACATCGTTAAAAATTGAGAAGAAAGTTAAAATGTATCCTCTTTTTTTGGTACCTGACAGGCTTTAGAAATTTATAAATAATTTGCTAATTTTATAGATATTTGTTCAAATGGATGATATAATATAAAGCAGTTGCAAACTTAAGAAAATGAGAAAAGGGCTTCCATGTTAACTGTGGACAATGGCTGCAGAGGGCGGTGTGGATAGCCTATATCCAGTGTCCTCCCTACCCACAGGAACATAATTATCAATCAGCGTTTGCTGTGGAGTCAATCATGTTGGCCATGAGTGCATCCAACATCTCAAGCTCTCTAGACTATACCATCAGTCTGTAAGCTCTACCTATTGTATGATTCCCCCTCTAAGGTACCTCTCTGTGAAAAGTACAGCTCTAATGCTGTCAGGTTTCTGTACATGAAGAAGGAACTTGGTAAGATTGAAAATAGGATGAATGAAAAAGTAATTCCAGTTGTACAAGAGAACTGGTTGTACCATATGTTAGTGGTTAACCTGGAATAACTTCTTCAAATTATCGGTAAACTCATTCCAGGAGAAGATAAATTTTTAGGACTCAGTGTTAGCCTGAGACTTCTGGCTGGAGTTCTGGGTCCCAGGGATTTGGGGACATCTTAGTATTTATGGATTCCAGTGAATAATTCAAAGCCTTCAAGATAAAGTAAGTTGTTTCTGATTCAACCTCAAGAAATGGGTATATTTACATATTCTACAAATGAGAAATAAAGCATTGTAGTTGCACATTGTGTGAATTGTATTAAAAACCTCTAGAGTCTGGACCCATAACTTAGCTTCTTTGAAATTTTGAGCAGGTTCTACTTTATTTACAACTAAATGTCAACAATATTGAAGAATAAAAATAGTCATTACTATAAGCACATGCTATGAGAACAGATTTGGAATACAAATCACTACTTTTTCTTCTGGTTTTATCTACCTTCTTAATCCCCAGATTGCCTCATTATTTTACAATGTTTAATGTTATAAACTGGATATGCAGAACTAGATAGTGGTATAAACCAGTATGATAACGTTTAATTCACTTTGGTTATACCCACATTTTGGGGAACCACATTAAACAAAGTAGATCCCCCAAAAATGACAAAGGGCAAGTCTTGAGGCTAATTTTGGCTACACAAACTTAAACGTATGAATGAAATATGTGGAGGGAATCTAGAAGAAAAATTTGTCTTTGAGTCAACACAGCAGCTTGAAATCTTTTAAAGACACTGGAGTTGTTGTTTAATGGGTATAGTTTTGGATCTACAAGATTAAGATGTTCTAAAAATATGTTTCACAAAATTGTGGGCATACTTAACACTACTGAGTTATACATTGAAAAGGGTGAAGATGGTAAATTTTAGGTAATGTAATTTTTCTTCACAATAAGAAAATCACTGGGGATCTAAAAATTCACATGCTAACTTCTTGATAGAATCCTGTCCTTAAAACCCCATGAATACTATTAATGTTTTTTACTCAATAGTATATCATAGAAGTTATATATCCATTAACACAGCAAAAATTATTGTTTTAAGCCCCTGCTTTGTAAAAGGCATGGTTCAATTGTATGTATGTTAAAGACATGAACAAAACTGTTCCTACCTTCACTAGGCTTACAAAACAAATGGACATTTCTTTTTCTTTTCTTTTTTTTTTTGGGGGGGGGGGCTTGTTTTGCTGTTGTTGTTTTTGTTGTTGATGTTGTTGAGACAGAGTCTCACTCTGTCACCCAGGCTAGAGTGCAATAACATGACTCGGTTCACTACAACCTCCACCTACCAGGTTCAAATGATTCTCCTGCCTCAGCCTCCCAAGTAGCTAGAATTACAGGCACCTGCCACCATGCCTGGTTAAGTTTTGGATTTTTAGTAGAGACAAGGTTTTGCCATGTTGGTCAGGCTGGTGTTGAACCCCTGACCTCAGGTGATCCACCTGCCTCAGCCTCCCAAAGTTCTAGGATTACAGGTGTGAGCCACCGGCTCTGTCTGGAGATTTTTTTCCACATGTCATTTTGGTATATGCCATCTTTTTAAATGCTGTCCAGTGTTTCACTGGATGAACTTTGTTTTATTTTCTCTTACTGTTGAATACTTTGAAGCATTCCACTTTTTGGCTATTATGAATAATACTGAAATCAATACTTTTAACATATATATATATTTGAGCCCATGTGAGAATCTAATTCTTTAAAATAGGTGTAGACATGCAACTGGATACAAAGGATTTTTGCATTTCAAATTATCCAAATCTTTGCTGTATTGTTTTAAAAGTGCTTACACCAATTTAATCTCTTATTATCTTATATGTAATTCCTTATCACAACCTTACCAACAAACCTCCACAAACTCATAATAATTGTACATACATCAACACCACAAATTACCTCTCTTTTTTATAATTAATTCAATTGATATCCATATATGAGGTAGTATATTTTAGTAGTAAAAGGTAATGTTCTATAGTCTTTCTAATCACAGTGTAGCTATTGAACAGGTAGCATCAACATCACCTGGGAGCTTGTTAGAAATACAGAATCCTGAGCCCCAACCCAGATACAATGAATGATAATCTGCATTTTAACAAGATCCCTGGCTGATGCAAATGCAAATGAAATTTTGAGAGGTGCTGATTTAAGATACGCAGACCTAGGTTGTGGTCTTGTTATACTGCATAAATATTTTACATCTGTGTGAACATGGACACTCAATATATGTAAGTTTCCACATCTACATGGTGTGAGCAATAATATTACTTATTTCATTTGGTCATTAAGTGATTTCAGTGAAATGATATTTATAAAGTAGGTAGCAGAGAGTTTGGCATGTAATAATTATCAAGTAAATATTGGCTTGTATTAATTATAGTGAATCCTATATTTAGCATATTATTATTATCTGATTAGTATTTATTTTTTGCTGACTGCTTGTTTTTGACATTAACTACTAAGATTTTTTTAATTGAATTTAGTAAGGTTTCCTATATTTAGGGCTTACAGGTTTTGTGTACTAGTATAAATAGAACTTTCCTTTTCTAATATTATATATTTCATTGGCAGAACATACAAATAAACTCAAAATTTATTACATTTATATGGTTTTAATTCTTTAATCCTAATAAGTTATTTTCCAAATATACTTGCCATGACATTTATTTGTTATCCCTGCTTTCAAACATATTAAAGATAAGTAAACATTTAGCCTGTTCAGTGTGTGCTGCTACTCTTACTGTGTCTCTTTACACGGTGTGTGTGTGTGTGTCCCTGGGCCCTTTTCAAATGATTCAGAAGGTCAGGCCTATAACCCTTTCCTAGAAGGGTTACTTTAGTATACTTTAATACATCTGTCTGCTGTTTTTCCCACTTTATGTGGAGCTTATATTTTTCCAGGTTCAGTTTTATTTCATTACTTTTAGCTCAACAAAGTTTTTGTTTTATCAACCTATTGAGAGTAAAAAAATGGATACACACTTATTTTTTTTCATTTACTAAACACTTTTATCACCTCTGGGGACATGTGCACAATAACGCTGACCTCCCACAGTTAAGCATTCTGTTCACTCATTGCATGAAGTATTTCATCTCTGATCAGCATGGAGGCCTACCGGGTACTTTATTCATAAATGATAGGCATCTTCACTTTTAGCTTCAGGAAAGTTTTCTGTAAATCTCCATAAGCATTTCAGTGTTGCTTCCTTCTTAAAATGAACGTGTTCATGTTAATGATTTAGAATTCCCTATGGAGAATAAAGAGATGGCAAATTTTATTCCATGATCAAGACAGGGGGAAAAGAGGGGCAAGCTACTAGTAGGTTCTTTCTGATTAAAAACTTCTTTATATATACTTTGGAAATACTCATAATTTAAGATGTGGACATATATATATATATATAATTCATATTGCTCTTTTATTAGAGGAGAATATCTGTGATTTCCAATTTTATTTTCAAATTTACTTCCCCCACTTTCTTTTTATTTGAAACACAGATAATCTATAAAGTTATATTCCAGATGATGACAAGTTCCTCATAGGAAAGGAAGGACACAGAAATAGGTTTTGCCTTTGGAAGAGTAGGGGAGGAAAAGGTGGTAGCCATAGGGTGGGTAAGAAGAAAATTAGAATAAGTAAATAAATAACAAAAACCTGATGGTCAGGGACTTGTGTGGTGGTTGAGAATTCTAGGTAGCCACAAAGACCAAGAGTGCCTTCAACCTCTTGTCAGCTCTTCCCTGGGCTTCTACCAGACATTCATGAAAAAGTTTGGGTTCATGTTAGGGGACCTGAGAGAACTCTCAATGGGGCAAGTGCATAAATGATGGTTAGTTTCTGCTTCAGCATAGGTGCCAACTACTGAGGTCGTCTTCCATACATAGAAAAAACATCCACCACCAAGGGAAGAGCAGAAATTATTTCACTGCTGATCACCACCACCCACCATCTGTTCCTGGCAAGTTTTGCCAGTGTGCTAGGGGTAAAGATAAAAGTTATCTGCATCTGGGTGATGTGCAAAGAATTGCCACAGCAGAAGTCCCAGGCAAAAGCCAGGATCAACTAAGTGAAGGGAAGAAAACCTATGTACAGCCTTCCATCAATGATGCTACGCAACACCCTTTGCTCCTGGGCCAGGGGCAGTGACCTGCGACCACTAGAAAGGAGGCAGGAAATAGACTGGAACATAGGTTTCTGGTGACACAAGACAGTATTCAGCTTCCATAGTGGATATGTAAGGATGCTGAGAAAAACTCATCCCTGAAGTTCACATGGCAATGCCCTCCTGTAAGTGACAAGTTCCAGCAGTTCACACATAGGCAGAAGAAAAGCAAGTCTGCTTAGAAAGACCACCATCTCTGATATGGGCATTCAGTCTTGCTGAAATTAGAACATAGCACTGAGGAAAAGTGGTATTGTACTTCAAATCTCACTCTTTTTTAAAGTAGCAGTAGTCTATCACTGGAGAAATTTGAGGTCTGTGGTGCACTTAAGGTAACTCAAGCAATAGTAAACTGAAACATAGCTCAACTACAAAATAGAAAGACTCAGCTCCCCTTATCAACAGAACAAAGCTCTACATTTTCTTGGCATAAATATTGTTTACCTCAGTTTTTAGTGTAATTTTATCAACCAATATCCAGCACCTGGTCATATGTGCATATACTATGCACATATACTATTTTTTTCACAGAAAAAGCAGTCAATACAACCAGAAACAGTGATCATACAGATTTCAGTATTAAATACTATAAGAAGGGGATTAAAGTAACTATAGTTAACATGTTGCAGCCAAACTGGAAAGGTAGATAACATTCATTCATGAGCAGATGGGAATTACCACAGACAAATGAAAACTGTAAAAAGTACATTGAAAATGGGGTAGATACAAAGTACATACACAGGTACACAATCAGAAAATGAAACAAATTCCAAATTCATACACATACACTCACATACACACATGCTTAGCTGTGTTTTAATAAAATCTATGAAAGTCATTAATAAACAAAATATCCTGATGTAACTCAGTAGGGAAAACATTATATAAAAAGGAAGAGAAATAAAAATGATAGCAGGATTCTTATCTCAAACTATACAGGCCAGAACACAATGGAATGAGATCTTTGAAATACTAAAAATAAAAATCTATCAATATAGAATTCTAGAGCCAGAAAATAATATATTTTAAAAGTGAAGATGAAATATATAGTTTTTCAACAAAAAAAAAATACTAATAAATTCATTTCCAGGAGAATTACATTGCAATAAATGTTAAAATATAAAAGAGCTTTTCAGGCAGAGAAATCATGGGAAAATAAAGAATGTAGAACCAGTAATGTGTACAGAAATACTGAATAATTGTATGACTATTCATCTTAAAAGATATTTGTTTGTTTGAGATGGCGCCTCGTTCTATCTCCCAAGCTGGAGTGCAGTGGTGTGATCTCAGCTCACTGCAACCTCCGCCTCCTGGGTTCAAGCAATTCTCCTACCCAGTCTCCCGAGTAGCTGGGATTACAGGTGTGCACCACTGCATCCAGCTGATTTTTAAATTTTTTATTAGAGACGAGGTTTCGCCATTTTGCCCAGGCTGGACTCGATCTCCTGACCTCAGGTGATCCGCACACCTCGGTCTCCCAAGGTGCTCGGATTACTGGCATGAGCCACGACATCCAGCCCATCTTAGAAGATATTTGACTCTAAAACAAATATAGAAACCCTACACAAATAAATAAACCAATACTCTAAACAAATATGGAAGCAATGTTTTCTGTGGATAATAAAATTTTTAGAATTAGCTTGCACAACAGCAATAACACAAAAATGGGAGTGATAAAAAGCAGGATTTCGTTGTAATCTTTCATATTTCATATGAGGTAGCATAAAATTATTGAAAAACAGCCAGGTAAGTTACAGTCATATTGTAAGTCATAGAGCAATATTTTAAATTAAAGCAGTTGAAAACTATTAAACCAATAGTGAGAATAAAATAGAATCATAAAACTACTCACTTAATTAAAAAATAAGCAGAAAGAGAAGAAAAGTGAAAAGGACAGATTTCACAACAAGAAAAATATCAGAGTGGTTGATTAAGCATAGTGACACTGATAATCATGTTAAATAAGAATAGTTAAACACTCCAATTAAAAGGCAGACTGACAGACAAAGTAACAAGTCAAGACCAAACTCGGTGTCATCTGTTAACAAACACACTAACAAGGGGTCTACTATCTAGGTTAAATGTAAAAGGATGAAAAGATACATGTATTATGCAAACACTATTTAAAAGAAGTTGTAATGGCTAAATTAAAATCAGAATACAGTAAGACTTTATACAAAGAAATATTGCTGGAGACTAATATGTTCACTATATAAAAATAACATATTAATCTTTAAAAATTATTAATTTTTACTTACCTAATGACAGTTTCAAGAAAAGTAGAAATTCTTAATAGTAAAAAAAGATTAAAATAATTAACAATTATAGTTGATGAATTCAACATCCTTTTGCAGTATTTGATAAAATAAGTACACATAAAATCAGTAAGTAAATCAACTTGGCCTAATTAGTATTTACAGAATACTGCACACAGTGAGAATACACATTTATTTCAAGTCGATACAGAAGTTACCACATAAAACCGCATTTTATTTCAGAAAAACAAAAATTTCAAAAAATTTAAAGAAATAGAAGTCATACAGATCATATGCTTAAGCAACAAATAATTTGCTTGTTAATGAATAACAGAAAGATGTCTGGAAATAAAAATTATTTTGAAACTAAACAATCCTTTAAAATTATGCATGGATCAAAGAAGAAATTTCAAAATCCATTTCCTACTCCATTAAATGAAAATAGAATGTATCAAAAATTGGGGGATGCAACCAACGCTGTACTTAATAATTTCATAGCCTTTAATGGCACTTTTTCTCTCTCTCTCTCTATATATATATAAATATATATATACACATATATATGGATATATGGAAACACATTTTAAATCATCATTGATGTATACACAAGCACATCTTAAATCAATGATCTGAGGGGTTTTTTTGAAAATTAAAAAAACAAATTAAATGCAAATTAGATAAAGGGAAGTCTGTAATAAACATATGACAAAAATCAGAGAATTAATCAACACATATATTGTCAACTTATCTTTCAAAAAATGCAAAGACAATGCAATGGAGAAAATATGGTTTTGTGTTTTTTTTCAACAAATGATGCTGAAATATTTTGATATCTTTTTTTAAAAATTATGTAGCAACAAATCTTGTACCTTTTACAAAAATTAAATCAAAATTTATCATTGACATGAATGTGAAATGAAGAACTATAAAAATTCTAGATAGAAACATAAGTGAGAATATACATGACCTTAGGTTTGGTGGTGAGTACTAGATTAAACCCTAAAAGCATACTCCATGCAAGTACTAGTCGATTAGTTGGACTTTATTAAAATTTAAAACATTTTCACGGAAAAAGAAAACACTGTTAAAACAGACAAGCCATAGACTGGAGAAAATATTTGAAACACCACATACGTGTTAAAGGGCTTGCACCCAAACTCTACAAAGAAACACGTAAAACTCAGTATAAAAAAGTGAACACAAGTTGTTTTTTTGTTTGCTTGTTTTTGAGACGGAGTCTCGCTCTATTACCCAGTGGCTCAATGCGACCTCTGCCTCCTGGGTTCAAGTGATTCTCCTGCCTTAGCCTCCTGAGTAGCTGGGATTATGCACGCCACCACGCCTGGCTAATTTTTGTATTTTTAGTAGAGATGGGGTTTCACCATGTTGGTCAGGCTGGTCTTGAACTCCTGACCTCGTGAAATGCCCGTCTCAGCCTCCCAAAGTGCTAGGATTACAGGAGTGAGCCACCGTGCCTGCCCAACACAAGTTTTAAAAGGTCAAAAGATCTAAACAATCATCTCACAAAGGAAGGTACACAGATGGAAATAAGCATATGGAAAGATGATCAAAATCATTAGCCATTGTGGGAAACAGTAAAAACTATAATGAGATGCCACTATTCTTATTAATGGTTAAAAAACAAAATGAAACAAAATCTGACAGTGGCAATTTCTGGCAAAGGTACAGAACAAAAGACACTGTCATCAACTGCTGGTTGGAATACAAAGTTGTGCCACAACCTTAGAAGATAGCTTGGTTGTTTATTACAAAGTAATGTAGTCTTACCTACTGTAGTGGAGGTCCTGTGCTAAATTCAGTGACACACGTCCACAGTAATAAGTCACAAGTACACAGATATAATATTATTTTAAATACTTAATAATACTGCATCCCTTTATCCTCATGACATTTTTGGTTTTTTGGTCAGTCCTGAATCTGCATTCCTAGGTAGTCAATTAATTGGAAAACTTATGTCTCCACAAAATCCAGCACGTGAATATTTGTAGTAGCTGCATTCATAATCACCCAAAATGGAAATTATCCTTATGCACTTAAACGAATGGATAAACAAAATGTGATACAGCTCTACGTAGAATACTGTTAAGAAATGCAAAAGAATGAGCTATCAATCCATGCATGGATCTTAAATGCATATTGCTAAGTGAAAGAAGTCTTTCAGAAAAACCTATATACTGCATGATTCCCTTCATATGACATTTTGGAAAGGGGTTTTGACATGGATTTTGATAATGGTTTCAAGGGCATATTCTTATCTACAAACACATCAAGTTTTATACATCGAATATCTATAACTGTTTACATGTCAATCATATCTCAATAAAGTGGTTTAATTGAGAGAGAGAAGAGAAAATAGGTGTAAAGTAAATATCCTGAAATTTGAAAGAAGTATAAAATTTAAGAGGGAGAGAAATTTATGTATTGATTAGTAAAATGCAATGTAAAATAAAAATGTGAATAAATGACAAAAAGAAAGTGTGGTATAACCACAAAATAAAATATTATTCTGCAACCAAAATAAGTAAATAAATTATGATTCATGTAACAACATGCGATGAATCTTTACAGAATAGTGCTAAGTAAAAGAAGCACATTTAGTAGGTATGTATCAGACTCCTTTTATATGCCATTCTAGTAAAGATAATACTGTACTACTGACAGAAGACAAATGAATGACTGTCAGACATTTGGAGAAGAAAAAGGGAAAAGATTTTCTCCTGCCTGCAAAAAGGCGGGAGGAAAAGTTTTGGGGTAATAAAATTGTTCTATACATTCATTATGTTTTTGGTTAAGCAATTCATCAAACTGCGATCTTAAAAAGTTTGATTTTTAATTTTTTTATATAATGCTGCAGTAAACTTCACTTTTAATGAAAAGTTCAGTCTATAGGTTTACTGCAGCAGAGACACCTAGGGATTTAATGTTATCAAACACTCAGATTTCTGGGCCCTGAGCAGACATATGGAACAAGAACCTTGGGATGTGGAGCCCGAGAAGCCACACCTTTCAAAATTGCCCTTCCAAGCCCCGGCTCTGACATAAGCATTTGTTTGACTATTCCATGCTTAGAAATGCCTTCTGAGCTTGTTAAATAAATCAGTTTATCATGTTTCACTGGAAATAGGTAAAATCTGTTTTTTTATTAATAAACACAAAATGTTAGTATATGATATGCTTCTTCTTGCATCAGCTTTCTGAGGTCAGACACATCGATTTTAGTATCACAAGTAAGACCACAGACTTTTAATATCTCATTGGCACAAACAATGGGACTATATTTGCACATAACCACTTTTCAGGTTATAGAAGAGTTCATTTCATCAAGAGCTTCATAAAGATCCACTCAGAGGCTTGATGGAGAAGTAAATTTAGCAGTTTATTTTGTGTAAGAGTCTCAGATGAACTGAGCAGAAAACACCTGTGCTCAGCAATCTCTTGGTGACTTATCTGTTTGCAGGTGCAAAGCGAAGTGATAGCACGATGTTAAGTTTATTTATGTTACTACATACAGACTGTGTCTGAGCTTCACTTTCTCTCTCAATACTTTCTAAAGTTCTTATGACATTTTTATATTAAAAATTAGGAATTGTTTTGTTAGATTATAATGGATTAATAGTGAAGTAACTGTGAATTTTGATGCCTTGTTGTTGCACCTGAGGCACTAAAAACTAAAATATCTCATCCAACGGTATTGATAAATGCTTATATTTGTGGAACATTAGCATGATGCTAGAGATACCAAAATGAAAGAAGTACTTGCTTTCAAATTAAGTTATTAATATATTCTAGCAATAGAATGAAATGCACAGTCTATCATTCCGTGGTATAAACTCACAACCATTTATTCAAACAGAATACCAGATACCAAAGTTTTAATGGCACATTTTTCTGTCAAATTAACATGTTTTCATAAGGAAAACAAATGTATCGATAGTTTTGTTTTGGCACAAAAGACAATCACAACTTCCACAAGACCAACAACTTTAAATGACTTGGATTTAAAATCAGAGTTACAAATATTTACACACCATGAAGTATTATCTAACACAAATTGTAAATATCAATTGAAATAGCATCCAGCCAAGCATCACAATATGTTAGTCATTATAATACCTGTATTATAATACAGGTCATTATAATACCTGTATTAAATCACAGAGGATCTTTATGAGTTTTTTTATTATAACTTTAGCTTGATTTATTTTCATATCCCTAACTTATCTGCAAATCTATATCCAGTAATTGGACAAAGAGCTACAAAACAACAAATATTTCATGCTACTCTTGGGTAATTTTCCAGTGGACAGCAATTGCGTTTTTGCCCCAAACAGATGGGCATCCTGTTATATTCTAACAAATGTCAGCCTTACTTGACAAGGGCAGCAATCTACTTGATGAGGGGCTCACATTTCTTCTTGTTCCCAGCCTTCACTGTCTTTCAGTTTTGTGCCTCAGGCATCACACAAGGTATGAAATTTAAGTCCACGTGCTTATGCTCTCTGCTACCCAACTCATGACGACTGACAGTTGTGTGAACACCTGACTTAAAATAGTATCATCTCAATCACTTGCAGATAGATAAATAGCAGAGGCATAGACATGAATCTTACAATACAATGTCATGCTTGAAGAAGTTGCATTTAGAGTTGCCCTTAGCAACCAGTCTAGTCTATTTTCCTCCTTTCAAGTGCAAGCTATTTTTCTGCTAAAGTGGAAGTTTCCTATTTTTCAGGGAGTCTTCCTTTCAATTCATAGACTTTTTCTTATACACGTGTGATCATTCACAATTCCCTTATGGTTTGCCTAGTATCAAACTCTGTCAAAGGCAGAGTTTAACAGTATTTTTCACTTTTTATTTTTCTACAGTTATATTATTACCAAAAAGTACTATATTGTATTTCTCAAATGAATTTATTTCAAGTGTGTACAAGGTTGGACAGCTCTGTACAAATCTAATTGAAGCTAAACAAATACTAAGATTTGAAAGTAAGTGTGAAAATAAAGTTTTGTTTTATTTGTTTTAAAAGTAAATTAACTCTTTTGATTCCGGATTAAGAGGTTATTTATCTAATTACATGGATTTCTTCACTACTTTTGTCCTGTTAACTATCATTTAAAACATTTGTAACCAGAATAATAATATATTATGAAAATAGGTACATACCAATAACATAACTTTAATATTTGGAACAAATTATAACTTCCTATTAGATTTCATTTTGTTAAGGTACAAAACTTCTAGGAAGTGTTATCAGATAATAATACCAGAACCTCTGCATGGTTAATTTATAGTCATTTGTTCTTTCATCAAGTGTCAGACAGAATTTTTAGGTCATCTTTCTTGAAATTTAAAATGTCCCAGGAAGGAGGCAGAGCTTGCAATGAGCGGAGATCGCGCTGCTGCACTCCAGCCTGGGCAACAGAGCGAGACTCTATCTCAAAAAAAATAAATAAAAATAAAAATAATAAAAAAATAAATTTCCCAGGAAGAATAACTGAAATGATAATGTGTCTTTCAAGTGTTAGAAGACTGCTATTAATAGTAATTAAAGTAATTTCTATTATTTTTACTTAAATGTGGTCTTGTCAAATACTCTGTAATATTAGACTCTTTTATGTTTGTTGAGCTTTCAGCTTATAATCCTTCCTTCTTCCTACCTTTTCAAAACATAATATCCAGAATAATCTTCCGCAACTCATATTAGGATAACTTTACTTTCGCTTTTGTCAGTTTAGCAAATGTGTAGTAGCCAGCAAGGAAGACACTGGACTTAAAACTCTGAATAGTAACTGGCATACACATGGCCCCTCAGTACTATTTATTAGTAAACATTTAGACATGCATTCCATATCATTAATGTAATTAAAACACTCCTGACACTGGTGCTTCTCTAAAATGTCTTTCTTCAAGGTCCCTACCGTGAGATCAACTTGTAAGTGAAATGATCCTAAAAGAGAACTTAATGGTTCTATTATCTCATGTAGAATCCATCCTATATCGACCTTTGAAGATAAAATTATCTACTGTGTCAGATTTTTCTTAATAGCTTATGCATAGGCTGTCTGATCCACAACACCGCAGGGGCATTATGAATTTACATTAATATAAATGCATGAAATATCCTAGGCCCTAAAATATCAATAGATGCAGTATTGCATCTGACTACACAGTAACTCACACAGAATGATTTAGTGACCACAGTGAACATCTTTTAC
The DNA here is from genome assembly GCF_003255815.1 of Theropithecus gelada. NCBI lineage: Eukaryota > Metazoa > Chordata > Mammalia > Primates > Cercopithecidae > Theropithecus > Theropithecus gelada. The sequence continues at coordinate 26,916,411 of NC_037685.1, read as the reverse complement.
CAGTAATGCTTTGCGGTTTTGCCAAAAAAATGTGAGCCCCAAATATTCACAACTTATATAACAGAGTATATCACAATCCTATAGATTTTTTGAAAGGGAGTATTCCGAATCGAAAATTAGGATTAAAAATAGTATATGTAGTTGGTGAAAATACAATTTAGTATATAAACAATTGTAATATGCATTTATATGTAGCTTACTATATCAAAGTACTTTCAAAACCGTGATTTTATTGTATTTTTACAACAAAATCCTTTTCTGAGATTCTCAATTTATGCAAAAGGAAGCCATGCCCCCATAGATCAAATAATTTCTTCCCTGACTTGCAGAACTATAAAGTAGAATTGGTAAGATAGGTACCAGTTAATACTATTTCAAACCAAAGGCTTATTTTTTACTTTATTTTTGGATTTAATGTAATTTTGGTACCATAGTTCTAGTGGTATAACCTCTAGGTGCCTTTACTAAAACAGTTTTACCTAAACCACCACCCTGACACAACCAGAGTAGTTCTGCTTCGTTTGTTTGCACAATAAGCTTTGTAAAATTTTGTCTCAATAAAGGATTCAGTAGCTTAAGAAATTTCAAGAACATGTTAAGTATATACTTTAAAAATGATAATAATTTGGGGTATAATACTGAAGAATTTAAAAAATCTGATATTGTAAAAACGTACTGTCTGAGGTTATTTTGAAAATTTGCTTTCTGATATTCTCTTAATAGGAGCAAAACTGGGGTTGATCTAAGGAATATCTAGAGTTAACATAGTAGATCTAATAAATATCTAAAATTAACATAGTAATATAGTACTTTTATATAGTTAGATATCTCAGAGTTAAAAAAAAAAAACTCAAATCTGTGGCTTTAGCAGTCAGTGGATTATATACCTGATATTCATTGTTCTCTATGGCTATTGTCCTACTATTTTTTAAAGAATTTGAACCAAGTGTCAGCTAAAATAATTCACTTGGTAGTAATAAAAACATTAAAAGTTTCAAGCTTACATTTAAATTGAAAATACTGGCGTGAACTTGTTAATGAGCCTTCCCCATCCTCCATTACCCAGATTTTCGTTTCTAAATTTCATTCCCAAGAAAGAAGTGAAAGCTTTCTGTAGAAATGGTTAAATCTAAGTCTGGTACAGGGAATATACAAGTTGATGTTGGGTCATCCGTGTGGGTGGGGGGTGTGTGTGTGTGTGTTTGTGTGTGTATGCGTCTGTGTGCACCCCTAGAAAAGAAAACTATACAGCCACAAAGAATGTGTCAACAGTTTGCAGAAAACAACTGGAAGGAGCTCTCTTTTCTAAGATATAATATTTTCAACAAAACATAAGAACAATGATTCCCATTGATTAAAATAGTTCAAATATACAAAAATCCAAGAGTATGTAGAGAAGATTTGCAAACAAGTAACTCATAGTAGAGCTTGCTTGGGTCACCAACTAGTTACTCTGAAAAATTTTAAATTGAAGAAAAAAATTGTTTATCTTGACTTTCTTACCTTAACTGTATTTGAGATAACCACATTGTTAATGATAATAATTTCCTGTACATAGAAGAAAGTCACTGAATAAATACAGACAAAAATTAGAAATTAACCATTTTTTAATTCCTGATGAGACAACTGATTTATGTGAAAATAATCAATGTATCATAAAATGGCATTAGTTCAAAGTTTAATGTAAATGGTTTAATGAAACACTCAAGCTCATACTTGGACTCAGAAAACTATGGGATTTCTGAAAATTATTTGAAAAGATTAAAAGACTATACTTATACTAAAATTCTATTTGAAAAAATGGATTAAAAAATTACACGTATATATTGCAAAAATTGAAGAGAGTGGTAAATTCCACAAACTGAAAACCATTCAATTATAGGCTTAATTCATATAATGACGGTCTAGTAAAAGATATACTTCCATAACACTCTTAAAAAATTGTACAATTTTTTCAAAAAAACCACTTATTATGGTATAAAGACTTCTTTTTACTCAAAAATATGCTAGCTAAACTCTATAAGGAGTTCAATTTTGATATTATTGTATCAAACAGACACACTCATCAATTTATTCAACATAATCATGTGATAAAAGCATAATAACTAAGTAGCATAAATACTAGAGCAAAAAAGACAAAAACATCACTTCTTACAGAGAATACAATTTTTATATAAAATTAAAAGTCATTGAAAATATTTTTAATATATGTAAGTTAAAAATATAAAAATCTAGAAATTATAAAGATGGTAACAAAATAATTAAAAGTACAAGTGAGCCAAAAGAAGGGTGAAAATGATATATAAACACTTCTCAATGAAAAAAGTATAATTTGATTGTAAGTATTTTTAAATACTTTATTCATAATATAGGGAATAAAATTTAAAACAATAGATAATTGTCTACTCAATATATTGACTTTCAAAACTAAAAACTATTTATATCTTATTAAATATTGCTAAAAGGCTGAAAATTGATGCTATTATACATGGAGTTAGAGTATAATCTGGGGAAGTATTTTTGGAAGGAGTTTTAACTATTTTTAAAATTGTTAAATGGTTAGATCCTATAATCTTGCCATTTCTCTTGAGGGAAAATTATGTACATTTTTGCTCGTAAGCACCATGATATAGACATGAAGATGATCAATGTAGTATGTTTTGGTAGCAAAAAATAATGAGGTGTCCTCATCATGTAAAAGGGCTTATTTGAGCATAATGTAGAAGCACCAGGGTTAGATTCAAAGTAAGATTTTTCTGGGTAAGGGAAGGCTTCCTTTCCCAATATATAGTAACTGAAACTTCATTTTTTAAAGATAGCTAGGTAGCTAAAATTTTAATGCCAGTATATTTCCAGTGGAAATATGTAGACATACCCCAGAAATTTTATAGGTTTAATTTTGAACCGTTGAAGTAATGTGAATATAGCAATAAAGCCAGTCACATGAATTGTTTTTGGTTTCTCAGTGCATGTAAAAGTTCTGTTTACATTACACTGTAGTCTATTAAGTGCACAATAGGATTATTTTTAAAACTATATATATATATGTACCATAATTTAAAAACTTTATCACTAAAAAATCTTAACAATCATTTGACCCTTTAGTGAGTTACAATCTATTTTGCTGGTGGAGAGTTTTGCCCCGACGTTCATGGCTGCTGACGGATTGGGGGGGTGGTTGCTGAAGCCTGTGGTGACTGAGACAATTTCTTAAAATAAGACAATAAAGTTTGCTGCATCCATTAACTGTTCCATTCACAAAACTTTTCTCTGTAGTATGCAATGCTGTTTGATAGTAATTTACCCAAAATAGAACTTCTTTCAAAAAGGAAGTCTATCCTTTCAAATCCTGCCACTGTTTTATCAACTAAGTTTATATATTTTAAATATATTCTCGTCATTTTGACAATATTCACAGTATCTGCACTTGACATAGATTCCATTTCCATAAACTTTCTTTGCTCATCCATAAGAAGCAGCTCCTCATAAAGCTTTATCGTATGATTGCTGCAATTTGTTCACATCTACAGATTCCATATATAATTCTAGTTCTCTTGCTATTTTCACACATTTACAGTTATTTCCACCACTGAAATCTTCAACTCCTGAAAATCATCCATGAGGATTAAAATCAGCTAATTATAAACTCCTGTTAACTTTAATATTTTAATCTCTTCCTAAGAACCACGAATGTTCTTAGTGGCATCTAGAAGGATCAATCCTCTTCAGAAATTTTCAGTTTGACCCAGATCCATCAGAGGAATCACAATCTATGGTAAATACAGCCTTATGGAATGTATTTCTTAAATAATAAGACTTGAATATTGAAATTATTCTTGGATGCATGGGCTGTAGAATGGATGTTGAATTAGCAGCCATGAAAACATCATTAATCTCCTTGTACATCCCTATCAGAGCTCTTGGGTGACCAGGTGCATTGTCAATGAACAGTAATGTTTTGAAAGAAATTTTTTTCTGTGCAGTGATCTCAACAGTGGGCTTTAAATATTCAGTAAGGAATGCTGTAAACAGACGTGCTATCATCTAGGCTTTGTTGTTTCATTTACAGAGCACAGGCAGAGAAGATTTAGCAGAATTCCTAAGGACCTTAGGATTTTTGAGAATGGCAAATGAGCACTGGCTTCAACTTAAAGTTACCAGCTGCTTTAGTCTGTAACAAGAGAGTCAGCCTGTCCTCTCAAGCAAAGCACTGACCTTTCTTCTCTAGCTATGAAAGTCCTAAATGGCGTCTTTTTCCAAGAGAAAGCTGTTTTGTCTATGTCAAAAATCTGTTGTTTAGTGTAGCCATCTTCATTAATGATTATAGCTTTATCTTTTGAAGGACTTTTTGCTTCTCCACCTGAACTTGCTGCTTCACCTTGCACTTTTACGTTACAGAGAAAGCTTCTTTTCCCTAAACTTCATGAACCAACCTACCTTTGCTAATTTCAAACTTCTCTTCTGCATCTTCCTCATCTTTCTCAGCTTTAATAGAATTGAAGAGACTTAGGGCCTTGCTCAGATTAGGCTGTGGCTTAATAGAATGTTGTGGCTAGTTTCCATCCAGACCACTCAAACTTCTCCATATCTCCAATAAGGCTGTTTTGCTTTCTTTCTTTTTTTTTTTAAACAGTTATTTTATTTTTATAGACTCAAGGAGTACGAGTGCAAATTGTTACCTGGATATATTACAAAATGATGAGGTTTAGGCTTCTAGTGTATCCACCACCCACAGAGTGAACATTGCCCTCAATAGGCAATTTTTCAACCCTTACCCCTACACCTTTCCAGCCTTTAGGAGGCCCCAGTGTCTATTATTTACCTCTGTATGTCCTTGTGTACCTAATGTATAGCTCCCACTTATAAGTAAGAACATGCAATATTTGATTTTATGTTTCTGTGTTATTTCACTTAGGATGATGGCCTTCAGCTTCACCCATGTTGCTGAAAAAGACATTATTTTATTTTTTTATGGATGAATACTATTCCATTATATATATATACACACACCATATGTATGTATATCGCATTTTCTCTTTCCAGCACTCCATTGATGGACACTGAGGTTGATTCAATGACTTTGCTATTGTGAATAGTGTTGTGATAAACATACCAGTGCAGGTGTATTTTTGATACACAGACTCCTCCAAAAGACTCCTCAACTTAATAAGTTACCTCAGTGAAGTTTCAGGCACAAAATTAATGTACAAAAAAATAGTAGCGTGTTTATACATCAATAATAATCAAGCAAAAAACCAAATCAAGAAGGAAGCCACTCCCATTTAAAAAGTCATAAAAATAAAATAACTAAGAATACATTTAACCAAGGAGGTAAAAAATCTCCCCAAGGAGAACTACAAAACACTGAAAAAGAAATTGTAGATGACACAGACAAATGGAAAAATATCCTATGCTCTTTAATTGGAAGTGTCAATATTGTCAAAATTACCATATTGCCCAAAGCAATCTATAGACTCAATGCAATTTCTATCAAATTACCAATGTCATTTTTCACAGAATTCAGAAAACACAATCCTAATCCTAAAGTTATTGACCTGATGTCCAGTAACTGCAGTCAAGACAGTTTCACATTTTGCTCTCTGTAGAAACGATACTGTGTATACATGAATGTAGTGGAATGTTTTTATCGACCTGCTAACACATTGCTCATACTCTAGTCTAAAATTCACATGGAATCAAAAAGAGCCTGAATAGCCAAATCGATCCTTAGCAAAAAGAACAAAGCTGGAGGCATCACATTACCTGACTTCGAATTATACTTCAAGCCTATATTAACAAAAACCACATGATACTAGCACAAAAAGAGATACATAGATCAATACAACAGAGTTTAAAACCCAGAAATAAAGCCACTCACTACAACCGATTTTTGACACAGTTGATAAAAATATACAATGGGGTAATGACACTGAATTCGATAAATGGTACTGAAAAAAAAGATATCCAGCTTCAGAAGCAGCTAAGCTAGACCCCTTTTCTCACCACATATAAAAATTAACTCAGGATGGATTAAAGACTTAAGGTAAGACTTGAAACTATAAAAATTCTAGAGGAAAACATAGGAAAAACTCTTCTGGACATTGGCTCAGATGAAGAATTTATGTTTTGCTTTCTTATCATTTCTGTGTTCACCAAAGTAGCACTTTTAATTTCCTTTACGAGCCTTTCCTTTGCATTCACAGGTTGGTTAACTGTTTGGCACAGTAGGCCTATCTTTCAGCGTATCTTGACTTTTGACCACACCTTCTTCACTAAGATAATCATGTCTGCCTTGAACTTAAAGTAGAAGAGGTGTTACTATTCCTCTTTTCACTTGAACACTTAGAAAACGTTATAGGGTTATTAATTGGCATAATTTTAATATTCCTGTGTTCAGGAAATAGGGAGACCAAAGGAGAGGGAGAGAGATGGAGGAAGAGACAGTAGTAGGTGGAGCAGGCAAAACACACAGTTTTATAGTTAAGTTTTCCATCTCGTATGGCCAAAGTTCATGGGACCCTAAAACAATTACTAGGAACATCAAAGATTAACTGAACACAGTTCACCATAACAGATACAATAACAATAAAAAAGCTTGAAGTATTGCAAGAATTACTAAAATATGACACAGAGATATGAAGGAAACATATGCTGTTGGAAAATTATTGCCAATGGACTCACTCAAACTAGACTTACCACAAACCTTCAATTTGTAAAGAATTCAATGTTTTTAGCGCACAGCAAAGTGAAATGCAGAAAAGCAAGGTATGTCTGTACAACAAGAAAGTAGTAATTCTGGCCATTCTCATGCCCGCGCTCAGATTCACCTCCACAGTGAGAAGTGTTGTTGTTGTGTTTAAAAACAATGGGAGTGTGTCATAAACTTCTGGCCCTTAGTAGAACATATGCTAAAAAATAGCTGCTATTGATGAAGTGTTAAATTTCAGTTAACACTTGTACACTGCTGATACTGTGTTCTTAAAATTTCTAAGCCATAACCTTAATTTCATGTTTTTATTATGATAGCTATAAAGTTTATAAAGTTTAGAAATGTATAACAATCCATTGTTTTTGCTGCATTGTTTGTTTAGTTTCCAAACTCATTTTTCTTTGACAATTGAATCGATTTGGCAAGGTAAGCCTATTCTTTTTCCAAAGACTATTTTGAGGAGGTGCAGAAGTATTCCCTGTTCACCAATTAAATTGGCTGGTAAGATAACATTCTGAGAAATTAGATGATACAATCAATCACATCTTCATAGCTACTTTATCATTTTGAATATAATTTATATCACTCATTTAAAACCACTAGTATATTCAGTGGCATAGAAAATATTTGTTTGCACTTCTCATGGAAGTCTGCCACTTTGTTTCTTATTGACCTGATGTCTGGTGCCTAGAAGCAAGACAGTTTCACATTTTGCTCTCTGTAGAAACTGCACTGTGTATACATCGATGCGGTGAAATGTTTTCCTTGATTGCTACACATTGCTCATAGTCAAACTAATACTCTGGTCTTAGTTTCCCAAAGGTTGCTTTGAAAAGGATGTGTAAGAGCACAATTCCTCCATTCCTATGTTCATCCTTTTGTGGGGCAAGTGTGGCAGTGGGAGTGAGAAAAGTGAATCTCTCGCATTTTAGAATCAGAAAATAATGGGTTGAAATCCAGGAAGTGCTTATTATAAATGTGTGATCTGGGGTAAATAGCCAAACTCTAAACTTGAGTTTCCCTGTTTATAAGTAGGGATAACATTCTTTGATGACATGGCTGTTGCCAGCCTGAAATGAGATAATCTATTCAAGCTGTCAAATAATTTATAGATCACATACTCAAATGTTCCCAATCTGTACCTTCTGGTGCAGGTAATGAGAAAATAAGTGGCTTGCAACTTATTCTGATCAGTTTCCTAACCTTTGTAATGTAATAGTACCTATTATGTAGGTATCAGAAGAATAAACTGATTAATGCAAATTGTATAATAATGTTACTTTTCCACAATATAGGCTTAATAAATGTTAACACTTTTGTTTACTAAGTGTATATTAGAATATTTTTAGAATGCCTCATAAATGCAATGCAAGGGAGTAGGTCTTGAGGACAGAAATGACTGATTCTCTCTTTAGATTGTTGTTAAAATGGTAAAAAAAAATATATATATATATATATATATATAAATATATATATGTGTGTATACATGACATCAGCCACATAACATAAAATTGATTACGTGGATTCAGGAGTCAAACTGTGCAAATAAAATGCTTAAACAATCTGTAGATTCGTTTTCTAATCTTTTAAATAAGGTTAACAATGGTAACTATCTCATAGGGTTGTGTTGAGAATTAAATTAGTGAATATTTATAAAGTACTTAAAATAGCATTTGGCATGTCCTAAAAATGAAACCCATGATAAAGAATGTATGACATTTGGTTAGGAATTGGGTGGTTGTGCTTCTATCCGGAATACACAAGTAACATTTCACAGAGTAGTCGGCATTTGAGCTAGGCTTTAAGTGTTGGAGACTATCTGAGCAAATAGAGTAATAAAGAATTCTATTGATGAAAACAGAAGATGAAGGCCCAGACCAGAAATCTAAGGGCATGTAAAAGAAATAATAATCTTCTACATTAGCAGAAGTGACAATTATGGAAGAAATTAAAGAAAACATTAAGAAATTAGAAAACAGATCCTAGATATTATTAAATGCCTTTATTGTCCTGTATATGAAAGAAGAGGACAATTAATTTGGTAACACATGTAAAATGGAGACATAAAATTATAGTAGGAAGACGAGTTTTGCAGCATTCTAGCAAACCAGGGAAAATAATCAAGGTTCAGAAACAGGACATTGAAAGTCAATGAAAATAAAAAAGATATTTAAAAAATAGTGCAAAAATGAAACAGAATTTTGTAGGAGATAAGGGAGTGAGAAAATTTAAAGATAATTCTGATGTTTCTATACTATGCCTCTGAAAATGGTCGTAATACAGAAGCAACAGATAGATGGTTGATATTTCACTTTTAGATACATAATATTTTTCTAACTTCAGATTTTAGTTTTATATAAATCTTATTAGCAGAAGGTTTGTGACTATGACACACTACTTCACTGCTCTTTGCAGAAAATGTACTCACATATAAACACAGATACCCCACAACCACCATATCACATTCACTATTTTGTAAAAGAACATTTATACTCTGAAAACAATATTTAACTATCTAAATACCACAACAAAACAGCATATTTATTAATAAAAAGTTAAAATGTTGTTTCTGTTTTTCTTCCTTTTCCCATCCTTCCTTTTACTTTCCAAAGCAATTCAGTCATAAAACTATCATGAAGCACACTACAAGGAAGGCATCATGGCTAGGCAGCCATGGAGGACGAGATCTGATTATCATAGCTGGGTATTGGAAAGTGAAGAGAGTGAGAGAAAGTTAAAGAAGGGGCTTTCTTACTGGCCAAGCAAATAATAATAGTGGTCAATTTTAACTCATTGTATAAAATGGGAAGTCATGAGTCTATTCTGTTGTAAGTAAACGAAATGAACAAATTTAACATTTGAGAAGGAACTTGGGTATTTAGATACTATCAACGTGCCTGTCTATGAAATATTTGTTAATTTCAAAGAATAAAGAGTACCTCTACAATGGAGAAACCTGGCAGAGACAACCTTACTCAAAAGTGATCATCATTAGTACTGAGAAAAATCAAAATAATATGTCACCTAATAAGATACACAGAGAACTCAGTATAGCCTCTGTGATATTCCTGGCAAAGATACATGACCTGTATCTAATCGCAAGGAAGCATCAGCTAACTCAGATTGAGGAACATTCTACAGAATGGTTTTCTGGTAATCTTCGAAAGTTTTAAGACCATGAAAATCAAAGAAACACTGAGAATGTTACAAGATCGAAGGAGATTAAAGAGTGATGACTTGGGTGATTCTGAACCTGAACAACTTGTTATGAAGAGCAATATAAAGATCATTGACAAAACTTGAGTGGGATTTAAAGATTAAGTGGCCATAATGAATCAATACTAATTTACTGATTGTGACTTTTGAATTACAGCTATGTGGGAGCATGTACTTAGTTGTAGAAGACACACATTAATTAATTTAACAGGTGATTTATAAGAAATGCTTTTTTGCTAGATATTGAAATTCTCAAATAAAAAATCTTAAGAGAAGCACAATCTTAACATGGAATTATCAGAAGGACCTTCATGTATAAGCTTAGAATATAAAAACGTAAGAGGAGATTCAAGTATAAAAGTATAATTGGGTCAACTACTGTAACTAAAGTCTTAATGGCAGTTGCAGTTTGGCTCACGTCTGTAATCCCAGCACTTTAAGAAGCTGAGGTGGGAGGATTACTTGAGGCCAGGAGTTTGAGACCAGCCTGGGCAATAGAGTGAGACCTTGACTCTACCAAAATTTTTAAAAAGTAGAAAGGCATGGTGACATTTACCTGTAGTCCTAGCTACTTGGGAGGCTGAGGCAGGAGTTGAGGTTGACATGAACTACGGTCTTGTCACTGCACTCTAACCTGGGTGACAGAGCAAGACTCTACCTCTAAAAGAAAAAGAGAGAGAGAGAAGGAAAGAAAAAAGAAAAATAAATGAAAAGGCTTGTAGTAATGAGAAAAGAATTTAAGATAAAGATTATTCAAGCATAAAGAATCAGTGGAAAACTTCTATGTTTAGACAGAAAGCTAAAGAAACTGGGAAGAAAAGCTGAGAGCAGAGACCATGAGGAAGACTGCATGTTGTGGAAGGGATTGTTTTAAAGAGAAGGATTCGTGTATAAAAAACAATGAAATAGTCAAAGAAATGGACTGAGAAAAGCTCACATATTTGGTAGGTAGATTATTGTTGGTTATCTTTAAGAAAGCACATTTTTCACATAGGTTTGGGGACAGAAATCCTATTTCAAAAAGTTAGAAATTAAGTGGGTGGTGGGAATTTGATGATTTGCCATCAAACTGAGTGTGCTTGTGGTTTGTACTTTACTTCCTCCCATACCATGCAGGCAGTAAAAGACTCTGGTTTCCACTAAATGAATGGTTTGACTCAACATTTTCAAGCACTTTTGGCACTTTCTTTTTTTCTCAGGGTGTACTATACATCAACAACAAGTAACAATTTCCTAGATCTCACAGTAATAAAGGTGATGCTTTACTCTTCTTACATGTCCATAGCAGGTTAGTAGGGGCTGGGCTCATCATAGTCATTGAGGTTTACAGGCTGATGAAAACTCATCTTAACAGGTGCATCGGTATGGTAGAAACAGAAAAAAGGAAACACATAAAAATATTTGTTATATCTTAAACCATTTGCATTAAGAAACACAATTCACTTTTACTCCCACTCCATTGGCCAAAACAAATCACATGGTTCACAGGATGGGAGTAATATAATCCTCCTACAGAAAGGACAATATACACTCAAAGCGAAAAGAGATAACAGAATATGTATGCAGCCAAATGATATCTTTATTTTGTGTATTTATGGAATTACGGAAACTCAAAGTTATAATGTACCTCAAATAGTCTTTAATGCTGTAGCTATAGAGCTTCAATAACTACATGCTACTTTCCTCAGGAGAAATTCCTTGTGCAGACCCAATATATAAACTATGTAAAGTCGATCTGTCCTGCTTAAGCATGATTGGAGTCTCTAGAGCACCATCTGCTTGTCTCTCCCTTTATTACCAAACAGGACTGTTGGCAATTGGAAAAGAATATCTAGAAATTTACAGAATACAGTTTGAAAGCCAATGTACTATACTAGTTTATATTTGATGTAGGATCCTCTCTATAGCACCTGCAAGTCATAATTATCTATTTCCCAGCTTTGGTTTGGACAATTCCAGTAAAAAAAAAAAAAAAACTCACTAACTCCGAAGATTCATTTTCACTGAGACGATACAAACTCTATCACTGAAAAGTCTTGTCTCAGTAGAGAAGTCAGCTTCATGATAAAAATATCAAAGCTATCTTCTATATTCTGCAATTAGAGAAGTAACAAGAACCAGTAAAGGGATATGTCACATAATGAATCAAGCCTAAGGTCAGGAATATATCCTGGTTTTGATTCCAAATGCATTCTCTGTCCACTGTAATATATGGCTAAAATTTAAAAATAATGTATTTTAAAATATGATGTATGATCCTAAATAAGGTTTAAGTTTTAATAAATGTTAACAGAAAGTTTTCTTAACAGTGACTTCTTCATATTAAATATTCTATTAATTAATCTTTAATTTTGAAACGATTAGAATGTCATTTTCCATTTATATCTCAATTACTGTTTATTGATTATTGACTTATGAGGGGTTCTAATCTATGTACTTAATGTAGAACAGAGGACAAAGTATTTACCTCCTGCTGGCATGGAGATTAAATTCTAGAGGTGATGAACTATTAAAGCAGGAATGTTATGAAACATATAATATAAACTTTTCTAGTACTCTTAAAAATATATTGCATATGCATTTAGTTATTTTGGATTTTATATTTATTTCTTTATATTAATGATTTTATCACAATATAGGTTTTCTTGATAGACCTTTTATATTTAACATTAAATGTTACAGGTGATGATTTCTCTAAGAAGATACAAAAATACCTGTATTTTTACCCTTTTGGTTATCACCTATGTTTATTCTGAATAATTTTAGTGGAAGATCAATGCTCTCCTTCACCACAACAATTAAACATGTTATAGTAAATTCTAAAACAATTTATGCCATTTTGACACATTTATTCTAATAATAATCCCATGCAGTTCACTGAAAAAGAAGAGAAAGTAAGTAGCATATAATGTATATTTCAAATCATTCTTTTTAATTAGTTAATTTGACTGTTATATCAAGAAATAGGTGAGCTCTTTGTTACAGATACGTAATTTATTCATATAATTTAGCTGATTCAAAGGGTAATGTAGTACATTTCCCCTGATACTAAAAATTTTAATGATCAAATATGAGAATGGGAGAAGAAAGATATTTTGTTCTTAAAATAACTGTTAAACTCTCTCAAAAGAACTTTCAAAAGAAAAAGCAATTAACAAATGAATTGACCTAATTGTATAAGCCATCTGCAAACTACATTTCCTTTCTTTCATGGATATCTTGTTCACCTTCATAGCCTTACCTTGAGTTGGATTTTTCTTTGTTAACTGAAATCTCTTTGATTCTCACAATGTTTATACTATGTATCAGAAATCAGCTGTTTTTGATTCCAGCTTGTAAGCCTTATTTTTGAAATTGAGAAAATTCCAATCTTATTTAATAAAAAAATTCAACAAGTTAGTAAATATAATTGTAAATTTATAATCATTTTTCACAACGATTGCCATTGTGCTTACCAGCTATTTCCATGTTAAATTCCTATATCATTCATATCTTACCTTCATGGATTACTGAGTACGCATCTGTCTTGGAAATGCTATTTTGGAACTGTTGATAGATGTTTGAAACTACAGCTTCAAATATATATTAAAAGAAAAAATATATTTATCAGCACTTCTACTCATTAAACTAATTTCATTCATCAGTTTTTAGAAAAGAATGTTTCTCAATGTGTGCATATAATAAAAATTATCTAATGTGACACTGAATATTAAATAACAGCAGTCACTTTTAAAATGATAAGCTTCATATCCATATTTTAACTAATGTAACAGGATATATATATTATATGAAATATAGAATATATAATTGTCTTATATACAAATATATAATACATATCCAGCAATTGTGTATATGTATGTGTATATATAGTATATATATAAGTAAATCTATGTATACATATCTATGTGTATATATATTAATGTATACATGTATTTATATGTACATATATTTTAGATTAATTTATACACCCATGACTTAGGACATTCCACGACTTACAGGCAAAGTTGTGTAAGGCTCAAATATGTGTCGATTTTGTTTGACAATCATTCATCCACTTTTAAAGATAATATTCCAGATTAATAATACCATTTTACAGAAATTAATTTTGGGCCAGGTGCAGTGTCTCATGCCTATCATACCAGCACTTTTGGAGGCTGAAGCAGGTGGATCACCTGAGGTCAGGCATTTGACACCAGCCTGGCCAACATGGTGAAACCCTCTCTCTACTAAAAATACAAAAATTAGCTGGGATTAGTGGTGCACTCCTGTAATCACAGCTACTTGGGAGGCTGAAGCAGGAGTATCGCTGGAACTCAGTAGGTGGAGTTGGCAGTGAGCTGAGATTGTGCCACTGCACTCCAGCCTGGACAACAGAGTGAGACTCTGTCTCAAAAAAAAAAAAAAATAGTCTTGAAATGTCAAAGTTATATAATCAGATATGGCTTGACTTGTAATGCTAAATTGATTCAAGTCTGCCAGTATAATACCTTATGATGATCTTAATGACTGGTGGCTAGATTCTACAGATATATCTATTTATGTCTGATAACTAATTAGATAATTGTATTTTTCTCAGTATTCTCAAGTAAGCCTGTCTGCATCTGTCCCTCAAACTCCATTTTTATAACATGTTAGAATGGCAATACTGGTCCAAAACCTAACCATGAAGAGATAAAGCATTTACACTGTGCTTTAGGATTTACAATTTACTTTGGAAGTAGTCCTTGTGATCCCGTTATGCATGCTAGTGTTCTTATTTTATAGGTGTGTAAACTGAGGCTCAGAGAGAAAACTGCTTACTCAAAGTCAACAAAGCTCTTAAAAAATAGTCATGATCAGGCTACTAATGTGTATGTCTTGAGATGCTGTTAAAAGGGATTATTGCTAAAGGTAATGTTCTTAGCCAATTTGCACCTGGAATATGGAAAAAAAAAACATTATTTGGGATTTACGTACTATAATGTTGATTATCTTATTAATCATTTACTAAAAACAATGTCAAGGCACTTTATATTTGTCATCTTTCTTATCCTCTGAACCCATTTATGTGACAGTTATTATTATTCTCATGTTGCAAATGAGAATAACTGAAGGATGGAGAGTTTAAGTAGTTTGCCCCATGTAAAATAAGTAGTGAATATGGAAAGTTTCAATCTCATCTCCAGCAGAGTCTATAACATGACAACATGAGTCCAAATCAGTCTATGTTTATATTATGCACATTTTCAGTTCTAAGATTACATAAGTTCCAGGCATAAAGCCTGTGCTTAATTTTAGATACCCTGAATTAAAGTCAGGATAAAAACCACACACTACACTGAAGAGTCTGAGGAAAAAGTCATATACCAAGTCATAAACCAAGAGAAAGAGGAGAGATGACTACGACATCAGTCATACCGAGAAAAGCTGCGTTTCTCAGCAAGTCAGGCCAAAAGGAGAAAGAGCTAGAGCCTTGGTTCATGCCCCAGGACACTTGCAGCCTCTGATTTCCTCCACTTGGCCATTTTATATCTTTAATTTCCAGCCTACATGATAGATTGCCAAAGAAATAAAAGTTTGTACTACTCAGATGATGAATTCAATATGGTAAAAACAGCAAAAATGACTATAATTTGAACTGCATTATGAGAGGTTTAATCTATTCCCAGAATTATTCCATGTCTTAAACCTTGTTTTTTATAGTCTGCAATATCTGAGTTCAAGAGTGGGATGGAATGAAAAAAAGCAAAATATCCCATATGTAATACTTTGAGCATGATGATTACACTTGGAAATGATCTATAGGGTCCAAAACTGATTTGATAGTAATTTATTAAATTAGCACACACACAGGAACCTACGATCCCCACTACTTCCCTTTCTGGACATCCAAAAACAAAAGATAACATAGTAAAAGCCTTTTAGTATTTCTTTGCATATTAAATCATCAGGTCCAAACTGGTGCTAAGTTGAGTACAAGGAAGAGTTAAGAAGAAAAAATCGTATAATCTTTTGCATATGGTCAAGAGTACATTCCGTTTATAACAATGCCCCGTTATTGCTCATATATTAAGGAGAAACCAAAACTCCAAAGATCTTCACAACATTTTTAATTTTCCTGATAGTTGCTTAAAAGAAAAACTTAAATATAATATTTGATAGTATTATGGGTTAAACCATGTCCCCCGCAAAATTCATGTTATGACGACCTAACTCCCAGTACTTCAGAATGTGACCTCATTTGGAAATAGGGCCATTTCATATAAAATTAGTTACGTTAAGATGAGTTCATTAGAGTGGGCCCTAATCCAGTATGTTGGGTGCTCTTATAAAGGGGAAAATTTATAAACAGGCAATGTATAAAAGAAGACTATGTAAATATGTCCTCAGAAGGGATTAGCCTTGTTAACACCTTGACTTCAAACTTCTAGAACTGTAACACAATAAAGTTATGATATTTAAGCTGCCCATACTATGGTATTTTTATTAAGGTGGCCCTAGCAAATCAGTACATATGACATTATATCAGTAGGAATTTGAAAACCAAAAGAACATTAGTAGTGGTCTAGTTTAAGGGAAAGCATACAGAACTGATCATTAAGAAGCTGACCTTCATTTAAATTAGTTTTCCTTAAGTTGCTAAAAAGTTTGAAATCAAATGCTTTTCAATAAATATGCTTTGATGAAAACATCAAATTGTTTAATTATTTCACATGCTATACGCATGTTAAACAGTACTATATAAATGTTGTAAATTGAATTTAATGTGTTAAACTTTATTGAAATTTTTCCTGAAGAATAACCACTGAAATAAAAATTTTTTAACTTCCTCCTTTGATTTGCCTAAGTAAATAATCTGATTTGATTTGGAAATTAATAAAATTAAACTTTTAGATTTTAGAACCCAATACACAATAATTTACATTGGCAGTATTATTAAAAATCACACCTTTAAAAAATTAATCCTCAGTGTCAAAAAATGTTGACTTAGAATAACACCCCATTATTTGAAATACTAGGAGAGACGATTGAAAAGCCATTGTGCAAGATTATCTTATACACAATATTCTGTAAAGATCTGCATAGAAAGAAAAAGGAAGAAGACTCAAGAAAATGTCATGCACTTTCTGAGACTATTCATTTCTACTTTTCCCCTGTATCATTAAGGATTATAATTTTCAGTTTTCAGTAATATTCATGGTGATCTACTACAATACAAAACACGGGATCACATATTTCTTTTTGGAAATGCAGAAAGATATTATCATAATAGCAGTCGGTTGACTTCTGTAAGGGTACATCCATTTTGTGAATCTATGTACCAGATATGTGAGAGGCAGAAAGAGACAGAGACAAGATGAAGAAAGGAACAGACAGAAAGAAAGAGAGAAACAATGAGAGAATGAAGTAGGGAGAGAGAGATGGAGAGAAAAAGAGAAAGAGAGACTACAAAAATGATATTTAGAAACTACACAACAAATATTGCATTCATATTTTTCTGGTTTAATTCAAGGTAAACATTTTTGCTGCTGTACAACTTTCACTTGTGCACTTCTTCCATTTTTGCATTCATGGTTTGGGAACACAAAGATACAGCATAAGTTACATAAGGTTGTTCCCTTCCAAAGCAAACTTAATAAATGTTTTTGTTTGCTATCTACTACCATGAATTTTCAAATTACATAGTCTTTAATGAAAGTGTCTCTTCCAAAATTACTGATACTGTTTTAAAATAGTTTCCCATTCTGTAGGTTGTCTGTTTACTCTGTTGATTGTTTTCGTGTGAAGAAGTTTTTAGTTTAATTCATATCCAGAATCTACAAGGAACTCAAACAGTTCAACAAGAAAAAAATTTAAAACCCTATTAAAAAGTGGACAAATGACATGAAAAGACATTTTTCAAAAGAAGACATACAAGTAAGTGGCCTATAAACATGAAAAAATGCTCCACATCACTAATCATCAGAGAATTGCAAACTGAAACCACAATGAGATACCATCTTATACCAGTTGGAATAGCTATTATTTAAAAATCTGAACAAAAAATAGATGTGTATGAGAATATGGAGATAATTTACTTACATATTGCTGGTAGAAATGTAAACTAGAGCAACCTTTATAGAAAACAGTATGGGGATTTCTCAAATAACTAAAAATAGAACTGTCTTTCAATTCAGCAATCCCACTACTGGGTATACCTAAAAGAGAGTGAAACCATTATATAACAAAGATGCCAGCACCTGAGTGTTTGTCACAGCACTATTTACAAAGCACAGATAAGAAATCAACCTAAGTGTCATCAGTGGAGGAGTGACTAAAGACATATTGTATAGATAATTTAATGCCTCTAAGTCTCAGTTTTGAACATATGTATACACACATAAACAAAAACACACAATGGAATACTCAGCCATAAAAAATGAAAGCATGTATTTTACAGCAACACGGAGGAAACTGGAGGCCATCAACCTCAGTTAATTAACTTATAAACAGAATGACACCACCACATGTGTTTGCTTATAAGTGGGAGCTACACAATGGGCCCACATGGACACACAGAGTGGAATAGTAGACATTGGAGAATGCAAAAGGTGGGAGAGTTAGGGGGCAAAGCAGGGTGAATTAAGGTTGAAAAATTACCTATCAGGTACGATGTTCACTATTCAGATGATGGGTACACTAAAAGACTTCATCATTTCACAATATACACATGTAAGAAATCTACACGTCTACCCCCCAAATGTATTTTTTAAATACATAAATAAATATTAAATAAGTGCTACAAAGGAAATAAAGTGATATTATAAAAGATTAGTGATGTAAAATTAAAATAAGCTATTGTAGTTACTAAAAATATTTTCAAAAACCATAAAAGTACTGAATCAGTGCTAAAAATTTAATGCTAATTACCTAACACATCTTTATTTAAAATATAGTTTATCAGATGAGAAATACAACGCTTTTGTGCTAAAAAGATTGATAATGAATAAAATTTTAATTCATACGGATTCCATTTTAAATAGTTTCAACCTATTGTTTCTGACTAGCTACAGAATAATGTCTAGGACTAAGAGTACAGCCTGTATAATTATTTATTTATTTATTTATTTTTTTTGAGACGGAGTCTCGCTCTGTCGCCCAGGCTGGAGTGCAGTGGCCAGATCTCAGCTCACTGCAAGCTCCGCCTCCCGGGTTCACGCCATTCTCCTGCCTCAGCCTCCCGAGTAGCTGGGACTACAGGCGCCCGCCACCTCGCCCGGCTAGTTTTTTGTATTTTTTAGTAGAGACGGGGTTTCACCGTGTTCGCCAGGATGGTCTTGATCTCCTGACCTCGTGATCCACCCGTCTCGGCCTCCCAAAGTGCTGGGATTACAGGCTTGAGCCACCGCGCCCGGCCCAGCCTGTATAATTAAA
The DNA here is from genome assembly GCF_003255815.1 of Theropithecus gelada. Classification (NCBI taxonomy): domain Eukaryota; kingdom Metazoa; phylum Chordata; class Mammalia; order Primates; family Cercopithecidae; genus Theropithecus; species Theropithecus gelada. The sequence goes on along the minus strand of NC_037685.1, from coordinate 26,897,093 downwards.
CAATTTGTGTTTTCATCTTGATACAATCCTGATTTTACTGAAAACTAAATATATAATGCTGACCAAGTAGTTGAATGCCTGTAAGTCTCAGTTTTGAGCAAAATAACAGTACCTACCTTACAGTTATTCTAAGTATTAAATGAGATAATATCTCTAACGTTCCTGGAATAGTAGCGATAAGTGCCATAACAAATAGCTGTTACAATTATTTCAGAACAACTAGCCTTCCACCTTGGCCTCTAAGTCTTAAAGACTTGAACAAACAGTATCCGAGTTTTTTGCAGCTCAAACCTGCCTCCCTAGGATGACCCTAGTCCCTCTTAAAGTGCCTGCCTGAGAAAACACAAGGCTGTCGAAAGAATTTACTGTTTGTTCCAGGCAACACTTGAAAATAACACCCCTGTCTCCTAGTGTTTGTGGAAGGGTAGGTGCCTGACTTCCATAAACATCAGCAAACCCAGACAGGTTTCACACAACATCAGCAAACCCAGACAGGTTTCACACGGACCTACCTTCTCTTCCCACATTTACGATGTTTCCATTTTCAGCCTCAACAGACCTTCCACTCACTCCCCTCCCTACTCCTTTATTCTTAGGAAAAAACACCCAGTCACTGTATAAATTGAAGTTGAGGTCAGTTTGTGTTGGACTATTGTTTCTATTGCAATAGTTATTACTGATTAAAATGCGTCCTTAACATTTTAACTAGTGTCCAGTTTTGTTTATTTTTGGCACCGTTTGTGCTTCCTCCATGGTTGGCTCTTACCTGGCAAACATAACCAGTGAGTCTCAAAAGTATCCCAGCCTTAGATATAGACTTAGATATACAAGTAAGCGCCCCTCCTGCTGCATCAGCTCAGAGTAGCACCCTCTGGTCCCCTGACCCCAGAATCCTTTAGTGTTGTTGAGATCTTTGCTCACCAAAAGACATCAGACGATGGCACCATTTCTCCATGCCAAATGTTTATCTTACAGCGCAGCAATTCAAGACAAGCATTCTTGTTTTTCAAAGCCCAGATTTCCATATACAATATATCCAATATCTTTACAAAGCTGAGCACACCAGAATACATAATGTTTACTATTCTATACGATTTTTTAAGATTACTTTCAGCAGGCTGCCTTTTGCCAGCTAGTAGCATTGCTGATTTTTTAAAAAGTATTAATAGTGATCTTGTTCTGTAATGAAACAGATGATTAGAGTACAAAGTGGTATGCTGTGATTGAAGTAGGTATGGAGCGTTATGGGAGCACGGAAAAGGTTAACGCATTTGAATTACTATAGTAAGCTCTAGACAAGAAAAAGCAAGAAAAAGAATAAAAGAGATAAAGAAAAGTTCTCTTCTAAAGTGAGGTCGAGGGAATAACCTTGAAATAACTGTGATTGGCAGGATGACAGTTTTGAAACCTGAGAATTCGATAATCATTCGTCTTGGCAAGGGAAAAGGCCTTAATTTTAGAGCTGGGTTCAAATTTTTTCTTTATTATTTACTATATATAAAATTGAGGATATTTCTTCTCTGCTCTAAACTTCTGTTTATTTACCTAAAATATTGGAATAATCCTATGCAATATATTACAATGATTCAATTCATCTTTCCAAAAAAAAAAGTGGACATCATGACACTAGCTTCCCTCTGTGTTCGCTGAAATAAACCAGAAAAGGCGACATATGATACAGGGTAGTGGCTAACCGCCTTGACCCTGGAGTCAAGTTTTCTAGGTTTCATTGCTGGCTCTACAAGGCACAAAATTAGCCTTGAGCAATTTACTTAATCTCTCATCTATAAAATCAAGATATTAGTAGTTTCTACCTCTGATGGCTGGGAATTAAATGTGTTAATGTGTGTGAACATTTAGAAGAGCCTGTGGTGTCCTAAACATTCATTTTCACGATATGCACCTGCCTCTATTTTTCCTCTTCAAGAGCTCGGAGGCTGTGCATCACAGCTACTCCTGCCTCTACTGGGTTTGATTAATTACACAATTAAATCAAATCCCATTTTGTGTATATTGCATTTCACCTATTTACTTTATCTTTTCCTTTGTCATTTAAACGTGCTTGAACCTCTCTAACCTAAATGATATTGAAAAAATTAAATCCTCCTTTAAAGCCAATTTCCTACCCAGCTGCCACTCTGCATTATTGTCTTCACAGTTGAATTTCTGTAAGGATTTTCCTCGCTGTTCTATCATTCTTCACCTCATTCCAACCTGTCCGCTGACCCCTCTACTTGGGGAGCTTTTGCTTATACATCTTATATGTCCAGGAGATTTTTTCCAATATTCACCTTGCCTAATATTTCAGAAGCATTGCATATTAATAATAACATAACATCTAAATAAAATAATAATAATAATGGTAATAAAATTAAAAGCACATCTCTTTATGGGATATCACACTCCCCTGGCATTATTCTTATCCCTCTAACTCTTTCTTCTCAGTCACATGGATAATCTATATTCTTTTATCCAGTCTTAAGTTTTAAAAATTTCTCTGTTTTGTCCCTTCTCACTGGAATGTCTTAAGTTTAGTGTTCACACCACACCCAAGGCCTCAGTTATAAGGTACATACCATGACACTAAATATGTAAATATGATTCTAAATCTCAAATGTCGCTTTTGAATGCTAGCCACATATATCCAACTGCCTAGTTGTATGGTGCCATGTCTGAAAGTGAACTTATAGTTTCTTCCTCTCCTGGCTTCCGTCGGATTGAACCATGACAATATCTTTACAATTGTTCAAGGTGAAAAGCTAAGAATCTTTCAAGATATCCACCTCTCTCCTCCTCAATATCATGAATTCTGATGCTCTATCAATTTTGCCTCCTAAATAACTCTCAAACTTTCTCTTAGCTCCTTCTTTGCCAGTATCCTAATCAAAGCTATCATCATCTACTCCTTGAATTAATGCAACAAGCTTGTGGTTTTACTATCATTGTGCTTTTCAAATCCTTTCCCCTCAGAAGAGGAAAATCTATTCTTTAATAATGCAAATCTGAATGTGTCTTTCTAGCTTCTAATATTTCAATGGTTTTCCTACTTTTAATTCATACAACGAGGTTCACCATTAGCTGATTTTGACTTCTCTCCAACTTTACCTTATAATATGCTGTCATTATTTCTTTCCATACTGACCTCCCGTTATTTTCTCAAATGACCAATACTGCTTTTTGTCTTAGGCCATCACACTCTGTGTTCTCTTTGCCCGAAACATTTTGTCTTATTTTTCTCTGTTTTTAAAATTTTTTTGTAGCTAATCACTTCTCTTTTAGATCTCAATGAAAACATCAAAAACAATTATTTTCAGAGAAATACTGAAGACATTTATCTAGACTAAATTAGATCTTGCACTTCTCATAGCACACTGCATTTGTCCTTCATAATGATTAACGATTATCATATATATACATATTTATTATATTTTTTTTGAGATGGAGTCTCACTGTGTTGCCCAGGCTAGAGTGCAGTGGCACAGTCTTGGCTCGCTGCAAACTCCGCCTCCGGGGTTCAAGTGATTCTCCTGCCTCAGCCTCCCAAGTAGCTGGGATTACAGGTGCCCGCCACCCTGCTTGGCTATTTTTTTTTTTTTTTTTTTTTTTGTATTTTTAGTAGAGACGGGTTTTCACCATGTTGGCCAGGCTGTTCTGGAACTCCTAACCTCAGGTGATCCACCCACCTCGGCCTCCCAAAGTGCTGGGATTACAGGCATGAGCCACTGGATTATCGTATTTTTAATAACCAGTTTTCCCACCAGACTGTAGATTTTGATGACAGCAGAATTGTGTCTGTTTTGCTCACCATTAATTTCCGTAATTTGTATAGGCCCATAAATCCTAAATTGTAGCAAAATTTATTAACGTAATTTTTTTCTTCTAGTTTCAGAAAGTACCACTCTGGACTAAGCAAAATCTCATACTTTTAAAAAACTATAAAACTTAGAACACAACAGACAAAAACCAATTAAACACTTCACTTTTAATTGTTACTAAAGGCAATGCCTAAAACATTTTTATAAATTAGAATTGCTCTCATTGATTTAATCATTTTCCTGAATTCCTCAAAGTTCAATTGATTGATTATTAAGGCATGGAGCTTGCATTAATCTATCACATTGATGTCATTCAATGGAAGAGGTACCTACAGCTAACAGCAGAATAGTATTATCAAGATATTTCTAGGATAATAGATTACATATGAAAGAAAAGATCTGACTCTTTTTATATTTTAATAAACTTTCCTAGTGTCACAGTGAAAACTCCTCAATGACTATTCCCCTCAAGCTCTCTCACAGTGAAATCCCATTAGACTTTAGTTTGCTTTATTTGCAAAACAATGGTACAAATCTCTCCTTAAATAGGTTAGAGACACATACACATCAAAAGACCAAGTGCAATCCCATCAGGTCTCAGAACCTAGAGGTTCAGTTTCAGGTCACTAGCACCATTGTCTATCAGGGCAGGCAAATTGATTCAAGGTAGAAATTGTCTTTGCCATCTAGATTTTGGATAAATATGTAAATTTTCCAAAATTTATATTCCACTGTGTCTTTTTTTCAGATTACTTTTCACATAATGGCATACCTGCTCTTATGTATGATCCATATTCTCAGGTGAAATAAAAATTGACTAACTATGGGACACATTCTTCCATATGATGCTCTGTGATTTGTGTACTTATAAAGGGTGAGCAAGGGATAGTGAGCAGGGGATAATGAATTTCCAAACAATAAAATAAAATCTAGTTCTTCCTCTAGAATTTTTCTAGTTCTCACACTGGCATAAAAATAGAAAGAAGATAAGGACATAACTAAATAAATGTTTCTCCCCTGTAAGATGATTTTATTTTCTAATTTCCCAATTGCTTTCAAGTTACTGCAATTTATGAAGAATATATGTACATCATATGTAATATTTTATATTATATATAATTAGCTTATGCTAGGTTGGTGCAAAAGTAATTGCAGTTTTTGTGATTACTTTTAATGGCAAAACCCACAATTACTTGTGCACCAACCTAATACATAATTTATTAAGAATTTATACATATGTGTGTCTATATTACATATATATGAATACATAATATGTGTGTATATGTATATTATATATAACCAATTAAATATTTCATTTTTAATTGAGATTAAAGGCAATGCCTAAAACATTTTCATAAATTAGAATTACCTTCATTGATTTTAGTCATTTTCCTGAATTTCAGAAAGTTCAGTTGACAGTATTATTAGGATATGGAGCTTGCATTAAACTATCACATTAGAGGGCATTCAATGGAAGAGGCCCCTAAACATATTTTTTTCCTAATTATATATTATCTTATATATAAAATATATGAAAGGTTATATAATATATTGCATTATACATAATTTTTATATGTTATATATACACTCATAATATATAGTATTATAGCTATATTATATAGGTATACCTATAGTTATAGGTATATTCATAATATATTGTGTTATAGGTATTATAAATATACATTTGTATATGTGTGTATATAACATATATTATGAATACATATATTATACATGTGTATATAACACATAATATATTATATACTGTATTACTATATATGTATATATACACATATGTACACACACATATCCACACATATATTTTTATATATATATATATTTATAATCTATTACATTTTCCACTCTCAAAGTGAGCCCATTGTTTAAGTCAGTAATATTGGAGAAAAATCTTTTATAGGAAAATCTTTTATAAGCTAGGATCTCTTTGACCACCTTAATGGATTGATAATTGGTGAGAAAAGCCTATATTCATTTTTGAGAAACTACAGCTATTATTGCAATAATATGTTTGTTTCAGTGTATTAGTAGAAAGATAGTAGACATGTTTCCAGAGTCCTGAAATCCTTGCTTCAGCTCTTCTTATTTTTGCTGAAAATCAATAAATTGTGTAGGGTAGATGGTGTCCCCATTTAAATTGTTTGCTCCCGTCATCCTACCCTGACCCTGTCTTGAATGCTATCAGTACAATATTCAAAGGCCAGTTGTCTATATTCATCCCTTAATATGAAACTCTTTTGGATTCAAAATTACATCCTTAGACCACAAGACTTTCCACTTGCAAGTAACTGGAGAGTAAATTCTTCAGGGCCCAGACAAAGACAAATTGTGGATTCTGTTTTTTTGTTTTTTGAAGGAAGGCCAGAGTTAATTTCCATTAGTGAGTGAGAATTGTCCTTTGTCCTCAGGAACCTTGGAATATTGTATCTCTTTCTAATGAAATTGAAAAGCTGCTCTGTAAATGTCCCCTTGACCACACACATGTCTTAGCATGACCCATATCTTTTGCACATGATATTGTATTATAAATTTGAAGTTATATCCTGTATCTACACTCCCTTTGCTTATCCCCTCTGGGGCTAGAAACTGATTATCACTTCACCAAATAAGTAGCACATTTTGACCTTAGAGTCATAGAATCTTTTACAATCATCAGGGGACAATTTTCCTTTATTACCAAAGTATTACAGCACAGCTACCCAGCCTCCTGACATAATTTCCAAGGCTTACTGAATTTCAGGGATCCATTATTTTCTCCCTGGGAATTGTAATGACACTAACTCCTGAAATCTTTGCATTCTCATTGCATTTTGAATTCCCATCAGCATACAGTCAGGCACTACATAACAATGTTTCAGTCAACTAAGGATCACGTATACAATGGTGGTTCCATAGATTATAATACTGTATTTTTACTTTCCTGTGTTTACATATGCTTAGATACACACATATAATTGTTTTACAATTGCCTGCATTATTCAGTGCAGTAACATGCTGTAGAGGTTTGTACCTTAAGAGCATTAAGCTATACCATATAGCTCAGTTTTGTAGTAGACTATACTGTGTAGAATTGTGTAAGTATACTCTATGATGTTTGCATAATGACAAAGATGGCTTATATGTCTCAGAACGTATCTGAATTGTTAAGTGACATGTGACTGTATTTTTCTATCTACCTATCTATCCTACTATCCATCTACCAGTTGGTCATTCAAAACTGCCCAGGTTTTCCTACTTGTATATGAAGTAAATTTCATTTACAATAAAGTACAAATTTTCTCATGTGATCACATTCCCTCTGACTAAACCATAATGTTCTCTAATAGTTTCATATAGATCTCTGCACGAGGGAATAGTTTAAATTTATCCAGCTTAAGCCAATAATAGATTTAGTGGTAAGACTAGTTCTGAAATTTGATACCATCCCTTCCCACCACCACTACTATCAACCGTTTCTAGCACTCCCTTTAAACAGGCAATTCCTCTTTCACCACCTACAGTTCATTTCCACATAGTAAAACCCTCAGTAAACATATACCACAGGTCTCTCTTTTTTATGCATGTAATTACAATAATCATAAATTAGCAGATATTATTGCATGAAGGTTAAAAATTGCATTAGATGTAATGAGGCCAAGCAAAAGCACAGCTACAGTCTCTTTCACTAACTTCTATATTAGTTGATGCTCCTCTCTCCTTGGCTGGTTGTCATTGAAAATTAGCTGAACATATTACATTATACAACCAACAACCAGCTGATTTTCCTTTTAAGAAAGATGCACTCCTTCCAGTTGGGACTCACCGTTATTTTCCTTTAATTCCTTTAGTTATGTCTGTTTATTTTCTAATCTTCCTATGATTTCTGGATAATCTGTATAGCAGGAAACCTTCCAAGCCCTGACTTAATGAATGCTACCTCTGTTCTTGAAAGTGTTCTTATAACTAGACAAGATTGCTGATGGAATTCTTCCTGTTTTCTGCCCACCTTCAGTGTGACACACTTTGAACTCATGTATTTCCTTTGGTGATATGGAGTAGAATCTATTTTTAATTCAAGAGAATAGAGAACATTAGCTGGAACTCCACATTTTAGGGTATTTTTTGGTGTATGACATTAAGGTCTAATAGACTTAGTAACATTTTGAGTTCATTGTAGTCATTCATAACCCTCTTTCTGTGATTAGATTTTTGTTTAGCAACACTATATCCATATAGAGTTTATAAAGAAGATATATTTACCTTATTTCCTTTAAACTGCAACTAATCTACCCAGATCTAATACCTTTTGAAGGTTACCTGTATTAACTTTGCCCTAATAAAAAAATCTCAAAATTTTCAGTGGTTTATATTGCACTTAACATTGAGTCTTTCATCAATGTATAATCATTTCTCACTCATTTCTCACTGTAAATCATTTCTCACTGTAAAGTCACTACCTGTCACTTGGCTCTTGTGGCTCTGCTTTAGTTCCACTCTGGAGCTAAAGAAACAGCTTCTGTTGCAAACGTGCCATTCTCATGGGAAAGAAAAATGATTCTTAAAATTTCTACTTATAAATGACGTCATTTATGTATGGTCATATCCCACTGACAAATCCAATCACGTGGCCAAAATCAATGTTAATTTGTCCATGAAGTATATTTCTCCTCTAGGGAATAGAGATGTGGAAAGTTGGAGGGCAATGAGAGAGGACACAATATTCTTTTTTGGAGAAGTGAGCAGTGAATTCTTCGGAATAATAGTAAGTTTACAGCAATAATCTATATTGTTTTTAATTCGTCTGAGGTCCACAGATACTCTATCTGTTAGACACTTGACTATCTAAATATTTCTTTCAGAACTCACCTTGTATCCTACCTAGTATTATAAGCATAGGCACAACTGATTGGTACTACTGGAAAATTCTTAACTGCTAAATGTCTTCACCTATTGGCAAAATCTTAATAACGCTTTTTAAAATTAGTTCTCCAATACCAGTATAATTAACTCAGTTGATGAACCTTGCTTGCCTCATCTATAAGACAGTCTCTACATATTGTATATTCCCATTTCATGTAGCCATAAATTTCAAGAAAATTGGAACTAATAAAAATCCTAGTACTGATAATAGAGTTCCAAGAAATCTGATCATTGTTTATCACCTGTAGTACCAGCTGATCACTGGAAATATGAGAAATAGCACACATGAGATATTTTAATCTTGAATCTATCTAGTTTTGGGGCAGGTAGACATGATCTAACCTTTTATCTGATTTTAGCTTTATTTCCTAAACTTATGTATTTCCTAGAAATAATTCATTTGTTCTACTAATTGTCTTTTTAAAATTAAAATATATCTTTCAGCTGATCTCTGTATTTATGGTGATGGTACTATAATTTTTTAATTGTAAATATTATGATAAAGCTGGAGTTAATTTTAACATTTTAGAGTCTCTGTATTATGACAGCATGACACATCGGTTCTGAAAAAAATAAAAATCCCTATTCTGCTCAGAACATTGTGGACCATTTCCATAGTAAGATAACGTGGTGATTTTGATGGGTTTGTATTACTGACAGTATTGTTCACTTAGTGTCCCAGTATTGTTCTGATCTTACCTGGCTATGTCAAGTAGCTTTTGGTGCTCCATAGTCTATATTCTAGCATCAACATAATTTCATCTTTACTTTTATTTGGTGTGTCTCCTTCTCCTTTCTCTTAGATCTAGTAGACCTATTCTTAGTACCAAAACTGGGCATACAGCCATACTTCCTTTCTTTCTGCTTATTATCTCATAAGTACATCTTCCTAATATCCTTCTCCTTTCAGCATAGTGGAGGTCATTAGCGCTGTAATGTCAATTAGCTATTGACTGCCAAAAATATGTGTTACTTTCACAAATCATGCACACTGATACTTCACTGAGAATGATAATTTAATCCAAGATGCAGCCTCTGTTGTTACAGGCACCACATGTCCTATTTGCCCAGTTCAGTCCTAATTTGTATTTATTGTTTCTTGGTTACTATTAATAGCACTCCCTTTCATATTCACAAGTGTCCCAGTTTGGAAAATAAATTATATGGTTACTCTATTTATTGTAGATATAGTATCTAATTCAAAGTTAGACTTAACCTTGACTTCCTTTTTTGTACATTTCTTCTCAGGACTTCCCTTTCAAAATAAATCCATACATTTCCCAGGCATGCTCTTTCATTAAATGTGGCATCCTGATTTCCCCTCACTACCAAACACAAACTGTGTCACCGTAAAACACATTGAATAAAATCGGAAGAAACACAGAGAATGGAACCTGAAAAATGTTCATTGTTTGTTTACATTTTTCCATACTGGCACAGAAGTATTATGTAGTTGCTTTATCCATCTGTAAGAGGTTACCCAGTTGAATTCGTTATTGCTCTTTTTATGTTTTACAGCTTTCAAAGGTTGTTGTAGCTACCTGGATCACCCCAGTTCACTGTCTGGAATCGTTCCGGAATACACTGTTACTAAACAGGCTGACAGCTTATAACTAATTAGCTGCCTCATTCCAGCCCTATATGTAGGGGGCTGGGCCATCTTTCATTGTTGTAATTTTTCCTTTAGCATATCTCTCATTTTCCTTTCACATATGTATTTCTTACTCTCTAAAACTTCCAATAGCTTCATAAATAGGTCCTGTTTACCTTTAATTAATAATGAGTTCTAACATTATCAGGGCTAATACACACATGCACCTTTACATACATACTCTTAAGAGAGAGAAATTCTCATAGTCATTGTACCTGCTGAGGAAAAAACAGATTAAGAAAACACCCTCCTCCAATTTGTTAAGCATTGTGTAACAATCTTGGGTGCAAATCCTGACCAGTTCTCAAATTCTACTTTGTATTCACCTTATGAAGAAAATCATTTGCAATCATTATGCAAATCAGAAAATGAGTCAAAGTGGAACATAGATATAAGAAAATATCTAACGGAAAGAGCCAAAGTGGCAAAGTAGAGGAAGGGGAAGAGGGTGTAGTAGTGACTTGGGCTGGGATACCATAGTAGAGTATTTCTGGTGGAAGAAGGCTGAAAAATGGAAGGCTTAAGAAAACCTTGGGTGTGACACATTGTAAGAGAAGAGGAAATCAAGTAAAAATGTTTTCAGATGTTGTGCATTAAATCTTTACAATATCCTATGAGCCTGAAGTAAAAACATAGGAATTTCTTTCATTTACTTAAGCACTGATTTATAATTTTCTCAACTTTTAATATATTCTTTAAATGTGCTTCCATCCTACCTTTGAATCAGGTAATTATCACATCAGTAATGTTATTTGACTTTGTGTTAATTTGACTTCCAAAAGCCAAGGTATTTTAGGTCCAGATTTCTTGGCAAATTTGTGGGGGGGAGCCTTATTCTAAGGATATAGAAAGTCTGTATGTACTTAGGACCACTATTTAAAAATTTATTAATTAATATCTTCATGATATCACTCATAAACTGGGTCTCTAAGTTCCACTGCTCTAATTAGCACTGATTTAAAACACAAGCTTCAGCCAAGTTGGGTTCACATAGTGAAGTACACAAGATACTTCAGAAAAATTTCTGGAAGGCCAAATTAATTCCTAGAGGTTATTTCAACCATGATTCTCTGTCTGAAGCATAATTCCATTCAACAATAATGATAAAAGGTAAACAAATTAGAAAAAGTCAATATAAAGAGATCTTCCTGGACCCCAAACCCAAAGCCAAAAATGTAGTGCCTTCTAGACTTCTGCAGAAGTGTCTAAATAAAATTCTGAAACTTCACAGGTGTACTTACTGTTTGGGGATTTCGTACGTTCTTCACACACTGCAACACTGATATCAAGTAGAATCTCTGAGATTTTTGATCTTGAGCATAGGCTGAACATGAAGGACAGAAGGTTACTTTGTGGCCTGGGTGATGCCAGCAAAAATCTGTCAGTGAACGTATTAGGAACCAAGAAGAGTGTCTCAAAGACATAATGCATCATCAGGGTGCCAAAGGTGACTTCTTAAAAGATAATGGAGAAATAAGCAAAACTTAATGCAATTTTTTAGCCAAGTGTTTATTTTTGATGCATAGATTTTTAAATTTGTGGTAATTGACTTACTCAGAATGATTCAGTTACTTTTTTAAATCTGCCAATTGTTACACATTTTGTTAAGTAATAACATATGATCAAACCCATTTTTGGATGAATTTCAGTGGAAGAAATTGGCTAAAACAGCTCTATGTGCCATTCATGGGGGTAACCTAGAACAACTAGTGAGGCTCCTGCTCCGCTTGAGTGACCCACTCAACCCCACAGCCACCAACACTGTCTCCCATGGCCCTAGCCATGTACAATAGCTCAAGGACCTGGGTAATATAATGGACAGTCAAGGTGTCCAATGAAATGATTTAGTCGCACACATATCCTAAACTTAATACACAGTTCACTGTTCATGATATTCAAAATTAAAACATGATGTTGAGTATGCTCAAACCCATGATGCATGCCAGATGTTCTTCAGTAGAACGTGCTACCAAACTAATGAGCTGTCGGAATTCATATTTTCACTAGATCCATAATATTACTTTCATTTTAGATATTTTAATTGTCATTATATTAATGTTAAAAATGTAATGGCGCATGAGACTGATAAAATTTATTTTATATTTAATTTCTAATTGGCAAATATTAATTGTGTATCTATGTGGTGTACAATGTGAGGTTTTGATATATGCTTACAGTGTAGAAAGATTAAATCAAGCTAATTAACACATCCCTTGTCTCATTTACCTTTTTGTGGTGACGTTTAAAATCTACTCTTTTAGCAATTTTGAAATACACATTATTAACTGTGGTTGCTATGCTGTACAATAGATCGCTAAAAATTATTCCTCCTCTCTAATTGAAACTTGTTAGCCTTTGATAAACATCATCTCCATTCCTTCTCTTCCTCAGCCTCTGGTAGCCACTATTTTACTCTCTGATTCTATGAGTTTGATCTTGTAAGATTCCACATACAAGTGAGATCATGCAGTATTTGTCCTTCCCTGACAGTCTTGTTTTACTTAGCATAATGTCCAGGTTCATCTGTGCTGTTGCAAATGACAGACTTTTCTTCCCTCTTTTTTTTTTTTTTTTTTTTTGAGACGGAGCCTTGCTCTGTTGACCAGGCTGGAGTGCAGTGGTGCGATCTCGGCTCACTGCAACCTCTCTGCCATTCGGGTTCCAGTGATTCTCCTGCCTCAGCCTCCTGGGTAGCTGGGATTGTAATCCCAGTGCATGCCACCACGCCAGGCTAATTTTCATATCTTTAGTAGAGATGGGGTTTTGCCATGTTGGCCAGGCTGGTCTCTAACTCCTGACTTCAGGTGATGTGCGCGCCTCGGCCTCCCATCGTGCTGGGATTATAGACGTGTGTCACCGCACCCGGTCTCCTTAAAGCTGTATAGTATTCCATTGTGTAGTAAGCCACATTTTATTTATTCATTCACTGATGTACACTTGGGCTGATTCCATATTGTGGCTACTGTGAATAATGCTGAAATAAACATGGAAGTGCTTATATTTCTTTGAAATATTGATTTCAATTTCTATGGATATATACACAAAAGTGATATTACTAGATCATATGATAATTCCATTTTTAGTTTTTTCTGAAACTTCTATACTGTTTTCCATAATGCCCATGTTAATACTAATACTAAATACTAAATAATAAAATACATTCCCACCAAAAATGTGCCAGAATTTCTTTGTCTCTACATCCTCACCAACACTTGTTTTCTTTCATATTTTTGGTAGTAGCCATTCTAACAGGTGAGAGGTGATGTCTTGCTGTGATTTTGATTTGCATTTCCTTGATGATTAGAGATGCTGAACATTTTTTGATATACCTGGTGGCCTTTAGTTTGTTTTCTTTTGAGGAAGGTTTGTTTAGGTATTTTACCCATTTTTAATCAATTATTATTTGCTATTGAGTTGTTTGTGTTACTTATAAATTTGGAATATTGGTCCCTTATCAAATGTATGGGCTGCACATATTTTCTCCGGCTCAATGGGTTGTCTTTTCACTTATTTATTTATTTATTTATGTTTTGATTCAGGCTAATGAATTTTTTTCTTCAACTTTTATTTTAAGTTCAGGGGTACACGTGCAGGATGTTCATGTTTGTTACATAAGTAAACGTGTGCCATGGTGGTTTGCTGCACAGATCATCCCATCACCTAGGTATTAAGTCCAGCATTTATTAACTATTCCTCCTGCTGCTCTCCCTCCCCATGCCCTCCACCTCTGGAAGGCTCCAGTTGTGTTGTTCCCCCACCATGTGTCCATGTGTTTTCATCGTTCAGCTCCCACTGATAGGTGGGAACAGGGGATGTTTGGTTTTCCGTTCCTTCGTTGGTTTGCTGAGAATAATGGCTTCCAACTCCATCCATGTTCCTGTGAAGGACATGATCTTGTTTTTTTTTATGACTGCATAGTATTCCATGGTGTATATGTACCACATGTTCCTTATCCAATCTATTGTTGATGGGCATTTAGGTTGTTTTCATGTTTTTGCTATTGTGATTAGTGCTGCAATGAACATTCGTGTGCATGTAACTCTTCTGTTTGTTTTTGTTTTTGTTTGTTTTTGTTTTTGTTTTTGTTTTTTAAAGACAGAGTCTTGCTCTGTTGCCCATGCTGGAGTGCAGTTATGCCATCTTGGCTCACCACAACCTCCACCTCTCAGGTTCAAGCAATTCTCCTGCCTGAGCCCCTCAAGTATCTGGGATTACAGGCACCTGCCATCACACCCAGATAATTTTTAGTAGAGACAGGGTTTCACCATGTTGGTCAGGCTGGTCTTGAACTCCTGATCTCAAGTGATCCACTTGCCTCGGCCTTCCAAAGTGCTGGGATTACAGGTCATGTACATGTATCTTTATAATTGAATGATTTATATTCCTTTGGTAATACCCTTAGTAATGAGATTGCTGGGTCAAATGGCATTTTGGTCTCTAGGTGTTTGAGGCATTGCCAGACTGTCTTCCAGAACGATGAACTAATTTACATGGCCGCCAACAGTGTAAAAGTATTTCTTTTTCTCCACCACCTTACCAGCATCTGTAAGCCATTAATAATTGCCATTCTGAATGACATGAGATGGTATCTTACTGTGGATTTGATTTGCCTTTCTCTAGTGATCAGTGATTTTGAGCTTTTTTTCATATGTTCATTGGCCATATATATATGTTCTTTTGATAAATGTCTATTCATGTCTTTTGCCCATTTTTAATGAGGTTGTTTGTTTGTTTGTTTTGAAATTTGTTTATGTTCCTTGTAGACTCTGGATAATAGACCTTTTTTTAGATGGATGGATTGCAAAAATTTTCTCCCATTCTGTAGGTTGTCTGTTCACTCTGGTGATGGTTTCTTTAGCCATGCAGAAGCTCTTTAGCTTAATTAAATCCCGTTTGTCAATTTTTGCTTTTGTTGCAATTACCTTTGGCATTTTCATGAAATCTTTGCCTGTACCTATGTCCTGAATGGTATTGCCTAGATTTTTTTCTATAGTTTTCATAGTTTTGAGTTTCACTTTTTGTTTTTTGAGACAGAGTTTTGCACTTGTCACCCGGGCTGGAGTACAATGGCGTGATCTTAGCTCACTGCAACCTCCACCTCCCAGGTTCAAGTGATTATCCTGCCTCAGCCTCCTGAGTAGCTGGGATTACAGGCATGTGCCACCATGCCCAACTAATTTTGTATTTTTAGTAGAGACGGGGTTTCTGCATGTTGGTCAGGCTGGTCTCCAGCTCCCAACCTTAGGTGACCCATCTGCCTCGGCCTCCCAAAGTGCTGGGATTACAGGTGTGAGCTACAGCACCTGGCAGAGTTTTACATTTAAGTCTTTAATCTATTTTGAGTTAATTTTTGCATAAGGTATAAGGAAGGGATCCAGTTTCAATTTTCTGCATATGACTAGCCAGTTCTCCCAGCATTGCTTATTAGATAGGGAATTCATTCCCCATTGCTTGTTTTCGTCAGGTTTGTCAAAGATCATATGGTTGTAGGTGCAGGCTTATTTCTGAGTTCTCTGTTCAGTTCCATTGGTCTATGTGTTCATTCTTGTACCAACACCATGCTTTCTTTTCTATGGTAGCCTTGTAGTATAGTTTGAAGTTGGGTAGTGTGATGCCTCCAGCTTTGTTCTTCTTGCTTAGGATTGTCTTGGCTATTCAGGCTCTTTTATAGTTCCATATGAATTTTAAAATAGTTTTTTTCTAATTCTGGTCTTTTCACTCTTTTAATTGTTTATCTTATTGTGTGCAAAAGGATGTTAGTTTGATCCAGAAAGATTCCTGTTAGGTTAAATGTATTTGTCTATTTTTGCTTTTGTTGCTTGTGTTTTGGAGTCGTAGCCAGAAATCATTGCCTAGATCAATGGGATTGCATCAAACTATAATCCGTGAAAATAAAAGACAGAAAAACACATGTTCATCTCAATAGATGCAGAAAAAGCATGTGACAAAATGTAACATTCTCTTATGGTAAAAATTCTCAGCAAATTAGAAGTAGAAGGACCATGCCTCAACACACTAAAGGTCAGGTAATGACAAACCCAGAGCTAACACCATACTCAATGGTGAAACATTGAAAGCCTCTCCTCTAAGATGAGAAACCATACAAGCAAAATGAGGATGCCCACTCAAGCCACTTCTATTCAAGATAGTACTGGATGTTCTAGCCAGAGAAATTAGGCAATAAATAAATAAATGCAAAGCATTAGAATAGGAAAGTATAAAGTAAAAGTGTCTGTTGGCTGATGACATGTTTTTATGTATAGGAAATCCTAAAGATTCTAAAAATATATTGCTAGAACTAGTAGACAAATTCCATGAAGTCTCAAGACACAATATCAATGTACACAGAAGATATATATATATATGTATATGATGAATAAAATCATGTTATTTTCAGTAACATGAATGAAACTGGAGGCCACCATGTTAAGTGAAATAAATCAGGCACAGAAAGAAAAATATCACATGTCCTTATATGAAGGAGCAAAAAAGTTGATCCTATGGAGGTGGAGAGTAGACTGATAGTTACAAGAGGCTGGCAAGAGAAGGGGAATGAGGAAAGGCACAAACATGCATTTTGATAGAAGAAAAAAATTGTAGTGCTGTATAGCACAGGAGGGTGACTATTGTTAGTAACAATATAGTGTAATCAACATAGCTGGAATAGAAGATTTAAAATGTTCTCAACACAGAAAAATGATAAATGTGATGAATTTCTTAAATATCCTGCTTTTATTACACATTTTAAACATGTATCAAAATATTACATTTACTGTATAAATAGGTACAATTATTATTTATCCAATATGTAAAATTAGTAGGTATCATGATTTATTATTTTAAAACTAAAAGTATGAAATACAATGTCATAATCTGCAGCTTCTTTTTAGCTATGTTTTGGAAAATTTTTTTATATGGATAGACAAATACCTATAAATATATTGTATATGCATATATTTACACATAAATACATAGTTGTATATACACACTTGTATACATACTTATGTTTTGGTGTACATGAATAATATGCACTTCATTTTTTTTTTTTTTTTTTTGAGACGGAGTCTCGTTCTGTTGCCCAGGCTGGAGTGCAGTGGCGCGATCTCGGCTCACTGCAAGCTCCGCGTCCTGGGTTCACGCCATTCTCCTGCTTCAGCCTCCCCAGTAGCTGGGACTATAGGCGCCCGCCACCACGTCTGGCTAATTTTTTTTTTTTTTTGTATTTTTAGTAGAGACGGAGTTTCACCGTGTTAGCCAGGATTGTCTTGATCTCCTGACCATGTGATCTGCTCGCCTTGGCCTCCCAAAGTGCTGGGATTACAGGCATGATCCACAGCGCCCGGCCTGCACTTCAATTTTAAAGAAGCTATATGCATTCCAATTTATGTGTATGATAAATCATTTAATCCGTTTTGTATGGGTAGAAATGGAATGTGCATCATTGTTTTTGTTATAAATCTTGCTGAAATTAATCTATATACTTTTATGTATGGCCTTCTGTACCTAGATCTTTATAGCAATTCCTGGAACTAAAATTGCTGGTTACAGCATATTCACATATTAAAATTTAATGAATTTTAAAAAGTAGATCTCCAAAATTGTTCAGTCAATTTCTTTCCCTTTAGCAGTGCAGAAAATATATATTTCTCTTTTCTTTGACAGTCATATACCCTTTATTAATATTGAAACAACAGATTAATATATACAAACTGGGAGAGCAAATTATGCTTATATTTTTTGCTATTAGGATTAATAATATTTTGTACATTTAGGTACCATTTCATTTTATATAGGTATATATATAAGTGTGTGTATGTGTGTATATATACTATATCACTTCAACAAGTTTCATGCTGTGAATCAATTTGTGTAACTTAGAAGTTGCCTGTCTCTTGAAAATTATAGGAACTTGCCATAAAAAAGAGTCTAGGCTCAGAGTCTTTGGCGAAGTTTTCATTTTATTTTTTTCATATTGTCACGGTATCCCTGGTATATTGCTTTGCCAGCCAGAAACCTCTGGGGTTGGTGGTGTCTTTGCCTGAGTTTTCACTAAGGCCCTTGGTCTCCTTCTGCTCACTCAGCCTGGCAGGCTGTGCTTGGCTTGCACTGTCATCCTGAATCTCACACCTGCCACGGACAAGCCAGGCACCGAGTGGTAAGGAGTGTGTGTGAGCAAGCAAGTGTGCAATCTGGCCACTGTACATAGCCAGGTACTCCGGCTGAGGCGGGGGGGGCAGCTCCAGGCACTGACATGGGCGCTGGCTTCCTGTGTGGCTGTGGCTGGACCAGGCATAGCGCAGGCAGCTTCCATGACTGGCACCAGGAAACACGGTGGTGCCCAGAAGCTTGGAGATGCCAGGAACTGCAGAGCTCTAGAGAGAGTGTCACAGCCCTGACCTGGGGAACTCCTAGGTCTGTGCTCCTAGCTCATGATGCTCAGGGCCAATTACTTGTACCAGAACATTAACTCCTTTCTTCTCTTGTTGGCCTGTTAGCACAAGGAGACTAAAATGGCTAGCTAGTGGCTACAGCATAAGGTTTAATGGAACTCCTACTTTGCCCATCCAGTGGAAGCATCTGGAAACTAGGAAAGAGAGCCACAAATTACTCAAGCAGGTCACTGGTAGTGTTAGGGAGTGAGGTCACTTCTACTAACACCTTTTGTTTTCTGGGCTCATGTATTCTACTGTTATATGGGCATAGTGCCATATAATGGCATCTGATTAAGATATATATTCGATCTTGAAAGATAGAGCCTTTTTTCCCAAGATTATCATCTCCGAGCTGGCTTCTCAGCTGTGTCTTCAAAATGCTATTTCATTGCTCTGTTAGAAAGAAACTTATAATGCAGCATTTGGATGGAGCAAATGGAGTCATGTGCTTAGTACACATTCTTTGCTGGCAAGCAGATTCCTCCGTGTGAGGAGATGTTATGTGGGATCCTATTCTGGAAGATTAAATAATCTAGAAGCCATTGGATAAGACCACTGCAGGCTCTGTTAGCAATAAAGGCAAATTCATCCAAAAATATTTGACAATCTCAATCAACATGAAATATTGCTTGTTCAGTGTGAAAGGGATCTGATCTAATCAGCTTGCATCTAAGAACCTGGTTGTTCTATTTGATGAGGGTATCATATTGGGAACTCAGTTTTGGTCTCCACCATTGGCACATCATTTATTCTGTAGCATAAGTAGTCAGCACTTGCTTTGAAGAACCCTGTGCAGTTGGGTCCATACATATCAGATACTTCTGCCACCATAGCATTAATATTCAGGAATGCAATGCATAAGTACTGTGTTAGCTTAGGACACAGAGTGGCAGAAATGTATTGGCTGGATAATCAGTTCTCTATTTACTTGTTTCGTGATGCTTCTTGTGGGCACTGATTTGTGATACAAAGATCTTCACACTTGTTTCTTGTGTCCATAGGTACATCCACATACCTCTTCCCCAGGTCTCCTTGTCATCATTATTTCAATATCACTTTTTCCAATAACCTGACCCACAAACTAAGCCAATCTGTATTGCCTAAGAGTATGTAAACCCTTTCTTAGGTTTTTCTGTTTCCACTTAAACCACCCTAGTCTGTGCACATTGAGAGAATTTCCTTCACTGCTCTCATTCAGGGCCATTTTTAAGAAGAGTTGTCATGAAGAAAAAAAGAAAAAGCCAATATTTAGCTTATATTGTCATACCAAGCTGACCCATTTATGAACCAAGTTCAGGTATTTTCCTCCTAGAGAGGCCATGGGGTCATAGCTATCGATTGAGGAAGAGGTACTGGTTTAGCATTAGAAGGTGACGTGGGGGGCCAGGCACAGTGGCTCATGCCTTTAATCCCAGCATTTTGGGAGGCTGAGGCAGGCAGATCACGAGGTCAAGAGATCGGGAGCATCCTGGCCAACATGGTGAAACCCTGTCTCTACTAAAAAAAAAAAAAAAAAAAAATTAGCTGGGCATGGTGGTGCGTGCCTATACCCAGGAGGCTGAGGCAGGAGAATCGCTTGAACCCCAGGAGGTGGAGGTTGCAGTGAGCTGAGATCATGCCACTGCACTCCGGCCTGGTGACACTGCATTCCTGCAGTTGGCCTTTCCTTATTCCAGAGCCATTGCATTTGTGTACACTATGGCTGTGTTACCAATACTTATCAATCTTCGCAAACACTTGATAATCCACGTGACATATTTTTTCTACCACAGATGCCTCCAGTGCCATGGGATCTTATATAACCCAAACAGTGGGTCCTTTTATATCACAATTTAGAGTTGTTAACAAACCCTTTTCCTGTTGTGGGCCTCATTCAAATCTAGCAGCCTTACACAACAATGAATGGGTTAGAGCAGTATTCCACAGTATGGAACATGCTGGAATGTTCCAACAGTATGGAACATGCTGATATCAAAACCAAAAGATGTCTTCCAATCTCTCTTTTTTTTTTTTTTTTCTTAACTTTCAGAGGCATAAGGTGCAATGACTTGCCTTTCAGTTTGGGGTGTAATGTCCTAGCATGTCCTAGAAAATTGGACCCTAGAACTTTACTGATGTGGCAAGCCCTTAAGTTGTTGTAGGGTTTACCTTGCATGCTCCAGAGCACATATGTATTACCAAGGCATTCAGAACACTTGCCATTTCTCGCTCATCAAACACAATTACTATTATGTTATCAATATGGGTAGATGAATGTGATATTTTTCAAAATGTCTGGAACATCAGAATTCCTTTGGATTATGTTAGAAAATAGGGCAGAGGAGTTACACAGCACTAGAAAAAGATAATGAGTATATATCAAGTAAATGTGAATTTCTTCTAATGTTTCTTCAATGCGTAAAGAACACACTTACCAGTCATAGGTAATGTTATCCCACATAGTAAAAAATACTACTACAGGCATGGCAACTACAATTAGGGATACTCACTGGTTAAATTTGTGGCAATCCACTGGTCTCTGCCATTATCCTTGTGATTTTTTTTTTCCCCCAGACGCCAGACTGTTGAATTAAATAGAGATATCACAGTCACAAACTACATCTTTCAAATCTTAGAGGGTGGCAATAATTTCTGCCACTTTTCCCAGGAGACAATATTGCTTTGAGTTTTCTCAGTAGGAGTAATTTTAGGACTTCTGATTCACCTTACCTCCAATAACAGGTCCAGGTCACGGAAACTGAGCTGAAGTGTTCTGTCAACTGCTAAGTATGTTTATTACAAGTTTACTTTAGAACCAGCGACATTATCACTGGCCATGTCTTTGAAAGCTAGGCCTGGTTCAGGACATAGTTTCTTAGTTAAGATCCATGCACTACTATGTTATTATAACTATGTTATTTTATACCAGTGTTCATTTGCACAGTGTACCCACCAGCCCTTGGAAGATTCGGATATCCCAATTTACCTCGCATATGGTTATGTAGGCAAATAATAGTAGGTCTCTTAAGAGAAAAACTGGGGGAATCTCTACTTTGTAGATTTTCTGAGATATGAGTGTCTTTCTGCATAACCACCTGTTTTCTCTTCCGGTCACGGTTTCTGTCTGAAAGCATGATCAGGTCTGGAAATTAAGCAAGCTATTATGACTTTCCATGATGTTCGGGTGGCTGCGTTCAGCCTTTTGTTACTATATTATTGAATTTATATGCACACATATTCAGTATGTTTATTTGATGCCTATCTTGCCCTGAGTCATTTCTTTGTTCCTATAGCAATCTTCCACACATAACATTTTTACCTTTCTGACCATTCAATTAAAGCAATATTTTATGTGAAATATAAGTGTTAATGTCTTTACTAACAGAAGCCTAGTTCTCTAATAGCATTTCCTACCATCACTCTAGATTTATAGAGGTCAGTCCTTACTGATTTTTTCAACACTACACTCCGTACTGCATTGTTAAAAAGAGTAGCCTCCTAGCTGCTTTGAGGAATGTGGTCATCTTGTAGTTTTTTATTGTCTTCTATAGTAAACCCATTCTACCCCACTCAGTTCTTTAATCTTTTGGATTGTTTCCTTTGAGTTCATGATGGAAGTTCTTACATCTCCACTTCATTTAATTTGGAGCGTTGCTTTTTCAAACTCCCAAGAGCAACCCCATCAGTTTATTAGTTATTATTTCTAATTATTATTATTATTTAGAGGTGTTGAAGTCATTTTGTGTATAATGGCTCTTTTCCCTTAGCAGGCCTAGCACTTTCTTAGTCTGGTAGTGGATCTCCTGGAGAGGAGAGGAAGTCTGGGACAGATCCTAAAGAGGGAAAACATTGTCTTGTAAAGCAGCTGTTTTGTTTACCACAGTCGTCAAACAAAGAAAATCTCTATTTTTCAACCAGGTATAATGAGCCACTTCCAAAAGACCAGAGGTTAAGAGGAATCTGAGAATTCAAGGTTCTGAAGTGCATATGCACAGACATCCCCATCCTAAATCTCAAAGTTCCACTCTTCCTAAGAGGACATGACTTTGACATCTGGACCTAAAGTGACCTTTCTCTGGTGTCTCCCATTCTTATAGTTAAGTCCGGTATATTGTCTTCAACACTGATTTCTAGTCATAGAAATTGATTTTCCTGATATTTCCAAAGAAGGTCTCTGATGCTCAAACTTTGGTTTAAATTGTTGATTAATAGATTTGAGCCTATATTGTAGCTCGATACATAAATGATGCTTGGTTACTGGCACCTGATTTCACAGTCACATGTATTAGACTCATCTTCGTATTCTGATAGGGGAGATATGTAACAGTGATCTACAGATCAGAGGAAAATACAATTGCAGAAATACATATTTAGAACAATGATAGTAATGTATGCTCAATCTCTGATGGGATAGTGAGTGCTTTTAGAGATGACTCAGGAATAATTTTCTTGAAAGTTGATGCTGGAGCTTTATGTTATTGAAATACAAACTAAGATGCTCCAGATATAGATACATAGATAGATAGGTAGGTAGGTAGAGATATGTAGATAGAGATAATTATATTAATACTAATAATGTGTCATTAAAGGACTTTAATCTGGGTAAAGAGAGTATCTAATTTGTTGTCTAGATATATTATCTTGAGAATAGTTAGGTGTTTACTGCAATAGTTTAGCCGAAGTTCATGAACTTCTTAACTAAAGAAAGTCTAGAGACAATGAAAGGCTGGTTAATAAGAATGACTCATGAGTTTCTTGCTGAGTGCCTAGGAGGGTAGTGAAATTGATGTCTGAAATGGGAAATCTAAGAAAAAAATGTTGAAAATATGGTTCCTATTATATATTTTGAGTTTCAATGCCAGTGGGAATCTGAGGTGAATATTGCAAAGCATTTGTTTTCAATGGGTAGCAACCAACGAGACTCTATTAGGACATTCCTAAACATTGTAAACTAAAGGTGTAGAAGAAGATAAAGGACAGGATAATAGAAAATGCCTTAATTCTCAAGTTTGAGAATTAAGAAGAAAAGTGTTTAGCTGTGACCATACTTATATTTTATGTAAACTAAATATATAAAAAAGAAAGTGAAAGGTTTTTCCCTCCTCTCATTTTCTTTTAAAGTTAGCTGAGTCTTCCCTTGCACTATCAGACATAAATCAAATAACTGAGTCTTAGACAATATTGCACTTTTGATAAACTTTCAGAAGAAAAGGATATGAAAGCTGTCTAGAATACTCAATTATTAGCTAAATTCACCAAGGCAACAATCAGCATAAAAGGTGTCATGAGCTAAAGAGTATTCAGAACAACTGCTTTCACCTTTACACAATGGGTCATTTTACTTCATTTTATTTTTGAGAAACAAAAGAAGCATAACTATTATATAAAAAAGAAAGTAATTTTTCTAAATGAGATGTAATTTTCAAAATATCTTTTGATAAGATAGGAATAGCAACCTTTAATTATGATTGGGATTTGCACGGAAATACTGGTACACCAATTTAATCAAAAGCAGATGTTCCACTTTCAGTTCTTTTCCAAAATGAGGAAAGATGACAATAGCAACTTAGTAACAAAAATAATAGGAGATATAATATCTTACTAACATTCATTTTACTAGGATGCAGACCTTGCAATGGGTATATCTTTTGTCTAAACTAGGCCTAATTATGAAAATAGTTTTCTAATTTTGTTTTACTTGAAGTCACTCCAAAAGCTTAAATTCTTGCAAAATGTTGCTATTCATTTTTCATCTCTTCTTCCTTCGCCACTCATAATGATGTTTTGTCACTTTGTTTTAAATATCCTAGATGGTTCGATGACAAATAAATTAGGCAGACATCCCACACAGATTAGGTTATCATCAATTCTGATTTTCCTGGGCATCAATTTCTCATTTGAATGTTATATTTTCCTTGTATTTAATTCTTCCTAGACTGAATTCACTCTCTCAAGCCAGTTAAAAATCACAGGACTTTTTTTTTTTTTGAGTTGTTTTGCTAAATTTTTCCATCATTTAATTCTAAAAGAAACATGATATTTAGAGCAAAGTCCCTTGAAAAAATATTAAAAGACCAACTTATTTTTATCAGAGTCTGTTTTGCTCCCTCTAGTTCTTGCCACCTATTTTTTAATCATGTCATTGTTCATTTGCAACAAATGGTAAAAGGAGAAATTAATAGAAGCAAATTTAATTTAAAAATTATGTAACAGTTCAAACGAGGGAATAAAATGTCCTAACTCTGGCCGTGTTTAGGCTTTTAAAGAAGTAACTAGAGAGCTGAGTATATATTCATCCATCATACAAAACAGTAGGCAACAAAAGCCTTTAGTGTATTTGCTGAATAATATAAAAATTATGAAAAACTGTTACGTATCAAATGTGTAAAAGAGTAATTTAGAAGAATTTGAATAAATAGTTATATTTAGTTTTAATTACATATAACAATAATTTTAACAGCTGATAATAGGAAGAGTGGATGAAATTTTGATATTTAACTGATGAAGAGTATTGAGAGTTTTAGGAGCAATTTTTGTTATTAACACAAAAGTTGAATACAATAAGAAGTTAATGCTTTTATGATGATGGCAATAGGTAGTGTTGACTATATAATTGGTCAGCAACCAGCAAAGCTTTCAAAATTCAACAGGTTTTGAAAGTAAATATAGTAATGAATATCTATGCTTTGAGTGAATTATTTATATTGCTTCACTTATAACATTTGTTTGAAAAAAAAATTATCAAAATATTTTTTATTTCCTTTTGTCCATACTTTTCCTTGCCAGCAAGCAAGCAAATAGATCACACTTCAAAGGGAGGTGCTGGTAACATTGCTCTGGAATTGGTTATATAGAAAATCGTTCTTGTGATAGTTTGCTGAGAATGATGACAAGTTAATGGGTGCAGCGCACCAACATGGCACATGTATACATATGCAACAAACCTGCACATTGTGCACAGGTACCTTAGAACTTAAAGTATAATAATAATAAAAAAAAGAAAATCGTGGTCACAGGTAATCTTAAAGATATAACTAAATGTTCAAGTGTAACTACTAGACAAAAGCATAGAAAGAACTAGTTTCACAAAGTACAGTTCTACCAAACCTATACTGGCTTATTTTAATGCAAATATTAATGCTAAGACCGAATTTAAAATTAAAAAAGAAATAAATGCTGAATCATATGACTTAAACTATTCAAATACATGTATGATGGGAATTCTCCTGGCCAAATTGGGATTTATATGCACCAAGTAATCAGATGAAGAATGACATATTTACATTGTATGTGGATGAATAGCCAAGGGAAAACTTTTTGATATTTTCTAAAACATAAAAGTTTCATTATGAATGAATTTATAAAATATTTTATTTGAAATATAAAATTTTATACACAATATATACTTTATTTGAAGTATTCTTAATCATGACAAGTAGACCAAATGTACATTTAAAAAATTATTTTCAAGGTTTTAGCAAGCAATGTAGTGTTTTTCCTTAAATGAATACTTAAGTTATTCTTGCTATTTGATTCATTTAAAAAAACTATTATGTATAATTTCCTATACAAAATTTGAGAAATATAAAATGGGTTAAACCGGGAGGCGGAGCTTGCGGTGAGCCGAGATCGCGCCACTGCACTCCAGCCTGGGTGACAGAGCGAGACTCCGTCTCAAAAAAAAAAAAAAGGGTTAAAAATTTATGCTGTTAATTGAATATATTTCAATCTTAATATGTTATTCATGCCGAAAGGTAGAATTTCAATAAAACACTTTATATTAATGGCAAAATATGATTAATATTCAAAACAAAATATATTATATTGATATCACACAGTCTATTTGGTTTATTTCAACAAACTCATTAATGTATCTTACTGTATATGATTATTATTTATTTAAACAGGTACTTCTTTATTTTTTTTTTCCTCCTATTTGCACACTCAAAGCCAGTGTCACATTTGATAACTTAGCTGTCAAGGATATTTAATATCCATAATCACCTATGCCAGGAAAATTTTCCTAGCCAGATGGCCAGCACTTGCAGTAGACTCATCTGCTTCAATTTATGATTAAAGAATGCTAGCACACGTTTCTTTGCGATTGTTGTATGTGTACACTGATTGCAATTAGTGCAGTAAATTTTTATGTATTAGCCATATCCCGTGTCATTTAATGATTATCAAATGCCTATAATTTTAAAAATTAAATATAAAGTATAATCTTTCTTTCATTATACTATTTGAAAAGTTATTTATCTGGCACCTTTTGAATTTAAATAGAAATTCAACTAATAATTATACATTTTAGAGTATTTATAAGGATAATTTACACTAAATGCCTTTTTAATATTTGGAAACCAATACTTCTTTACTTTAAAAGAAAACCATGTTGTTACAAACCGTAGGATATAGAATTAAAAATTCAAAAGCAACATAAGTCTACTACTAGTAAAAACACAGGTAGCATTCAATATTATGTATTTATAGATAACAAATTATCATAATTTTTTGCAATATATTTTTAACTCAAAACACATGTAAAATAAGTTAAAATTATTTATGTAAAAATCATCAATCTGCTACATTATTTAAAATTTTGTATTCTGAAATACCACCATTTATTTGACAAATTACCCCATATTTGACTAAAATTGCCAATATGAATATCCCATATTTTAGTCAAATATGCTACAATGAGTAACATTAATATGAGAAGGTCCTTAGCATTAAGACTTTTTCCATATTTAATTATTTTTACCACATGTCATTAAAATTGTGCATATAAAAATATTCCAACTTCATTTTTTGTTTATTTGTACTGTATTGATATTCATATTTCAATGCCTGTATGTGAACATGAGCCTTTACCTGAACAATATCCAACATTGTGTATTATAGGCTTTGATTTTTTGTTTTAATATCTGGCGTTTTAATAGAAAAAACAGTCTCTCCTTATCATTTATTTTACTTTATTTGAACAATTACATTTAAAGATGTTTTCATGTATTCTTCTTTGGGGATATCTTATTAATAGAATGTCTGTATTTTGCTACAGGAATGCTCATGTTTTTACTGAATTGCAAGATTTTTTACTACCAAGGAAATAAACTTTTTAATTTATGATGCAAGCAAATATTTCTCAATCTGTCTTTAAATTTAGTTTACCAATTCTCCAATATATAGAAGTGTTTTTATTTATATAATTTATCATTCTTGCTTGCTATTTTTCATTGGAGCAATGCTAAGAAAAATAGAGGTCTAATTATTGTTATTTTATTATTTCAGTGTTTTATATTTAAAACTTAAGTGATTCACAAATATGAAGTTTATTGTTTTATATCTGTTGTTCCTGTTTTACTCAGGTTTAGAGTCATTCCTGGAATTTTTGTGTTGATTAGTTCTGTAATTTCTGTAACATAATCTCATACAATTTTCCATCTCTCATTTCCATATGTTACACTTTAGAAATCTCTCTGTATATTACAGAAATAAATTATTCAAGAAGTTTGAAGCCACTGAGTTGTATATATATATATATCCTATTTCATAATTTTACATCATATCTCATGCACATGAACTTTGCATAATATAGAGCACAAAAAGAAAGCAAAAGACAATAAAAGATAAATTACATTACTTGCAATGTTTTTAGATAAAGAATGGCTGGAAGCAGGCAGATACCCATTTCTGAAGAACATGATTTTATATGAAATATAAAATTTTATACACAATATATACTTTATTTGAAGTATTCTTAATCATGATAAGTAGACCAAATGTACATCAAAAAAATTATTTTCAAGGTTTTAGCAAGCAATGTAGTGTTTTTTCTTAAATGAGTACTTAAGTTATCAAAAGTCTCAATTTACGTTGGCAAAAGTCTCAATAGCTAAAGGTGTGTAAGTATATAAATCTATGAAATATCAGTGTTAATCTCTTGAAGTTATTTGTAATGCTGATCTAACACTGAATTTGTTGGAATCATAGCTTTTCAGACCACTGCATAAAGATTCACTTGCATGGCATGCAACAACTGACTGTCAATCTAAATACATGTTCTAATCTTTTAAAACCATGTAAGTCTCATAAAATTTGGCTTTAAGTAAGTTTACATATGTAGTGATATCCAAGTCAGTATAATGTTATTGTTCTGATTATTATAAATATAATAACAAAACTAATTCATATTTTAAAATTCCTGATTTTGTGTGGAAATGATTTTGAAAAATCCCTCAAGCTCATTGCATTTCTGGTTGCCTTTTCTCTGTAACTCAGTAACATCTGCCAGTAGAGATTCCCCAGGGAAGATACACACCTTCCCAAATCCAGCGTCACTCACCTATGTCACAGATGCTGGTGGCAGTGTCCTTTAAAGTGGGATGGGATATCATTGGTTGTTGCAGACTTTTCCACCACCCCATTCCCTCAGAACAGAGCTATCATTTAAAAGTGCATTGGCCTGCCTCAAAGGATGCCCTGGCAGCTGTGTTGACTCCTCCTCCACTAGGGTCCACATCCCCAGGAGGAGCCAAAAGCTCTCTTGCTCCCTGTTTTAGTGATTCCATCTGTGGAGATCCTGGAATCGGGATACATAATTAAACACATACATATATAATAAGCATTTACAACTATTCTCATTCTGTAAGATTATTATGTCTGGAAGAATGATTCTCCAACTATTATTCAACTACAAAGTGGCCAAGAGCCTGAGCGTGACATAAACAATTGAACCTGTTGTTTAATGAATTTCACCTGGACCCATAAAGTTATTATCAAAGGAAAGAAAACAATTCTACACTCCCTTTCTGACATTCAAGGGCACTCATCTGAAATGTATTTTTGTCGCTACAGAAGCCTGTTCAAACTTTCTATCGCCTGTCTTTGAAATAAACCTATCTAATATAGCACAGCATGGCTCTGCTTTCTCTTAAGATGAACAAAATAATTTATTACATTACTTTTATATTACCATTAAGCAGCTTTCTTACTTCATTTTTGAACCCTCTTGTGTTCCCTTTTCCTTCTCCTGCGTATTATCTTTATCTCAATAATTGGGTGGCAATGTGAAGTAATTACTGAAAGTCTCACATTTCTCCGAGCTCTAAAAGAGAGACTTCTTCATCCAAGAACATAAATATATGCAACTTACAGCAACTTGGAGTTTTTTCGCTTTCTATTTAGTTGCTCAGCCAACTTTTTTCTTTTCTTTTTTTTCTTTTTTTTTTTTTTTTTTGCCTGTAAGAATTAAGACTTAACCCACACTTCTACAGTTCTATTTGGAGAAGTTTCTAAAGCAAAGTGGCAACTACATTCTCCTATAGTGCTAACACAGAATCTCCACAGTGTCTTGACAATTAGTGGGGTGTATATATGAAACAAGGAGTCTGTTTTTAGTTCTGACCATAGGCAATTACAAAGCCCTCACCTGGCAGACCTCACAGAGAAGAGCCACCCTCCACACAGCAAGCCTGGAACATAGCATGTGCACTGTGGTTTCGGAAAGGAGCTGCTATGTAGAACTCAGGCTCCCAGACCAGTCATGAGCATTTGCATTCCTAGCCCTATCACCTTCATTCTCAAGTCTCTTCATCTTTTAAGAAAGGCTGAAGCAGCTGGGACACATGTCAAGGAGGTAGGAACCCTTTAAAATTACAAGGCTTTGAAGACTTGGGATGAGGAGAGAGCCAATTCAAAATCAAAGACCAATCTGAGTTGAAGGTACAGAAATCAGGGTGGGCATAGCCTATATGCAGAACAAGAAAGAGACCAGCGTGACAGGGACTTGGTTTGCTGGAAAACTTCAAGACACTTGAATGAGAGAAATGCACGTTCAATTTCAATTCTACCACTCTTTAGGTATGTGACCTTAGGATAGATAAAACAGCTTACTTACTTAACGCCAAATAGAAATTCTTGGTAAAAGGTTAAAGATGTCTTTTAAGAATCTAAAATATGTGTATTCCAGGCATTGCAGATAAATTTTAGCTATTATTAGCATTATTGAGTTCTCACCATGTCATGCTACACATTAAAGGTTATAAAAGGTGAAAAAGACATGGCCTGTACTTTGAGTTGCTCACAGTCTGCCGGAGAAATATTGATATATTAATTCGACCATAGAATTCATTCTTCTCTTTCAACTTCTATGCTAAGCATAATGAACAGAAGTAATTGACCCTTATGCCAAAATCATTTAGCTCATATGAAGTCGTGTGATGTGTCTCATGGAAGCTGAAGTAAAAGAGTCAACGCTATGACATAATTAACATATTAATAGAAACATTTTTGCTCTCAGTTGGAAGTAACTGAACATGCAAATTCAGATCATGTTATCCAACTGCAGACCATGTTACTGATAGTTTAGTACTCAGTGAGAAGACACTAACATGATTATAAGATTTTCAGCCTGGAAATAAAAAGACTAAGATAATATCATTGATGTTTACAAAATGTGAGAATGACAGAAGAAAGGAAGGACAGAAGGAAAAAAGGAAGGAAGGGGAAAAGGAAGGAAGGAAGGAAGGAAGAGGAGGGAAAGAGAAAGTAAGCAAGAAAGAAAGAGAAAGGAGAGAGAGAGAAAGTAAGAGGGAGGGAGGTAGGAAAAGAGAAAGGGAGGAAAGAAAGAAAATGAGACAGAATAAAAAAGAAGGAGAGAGAAAGGGGGAAGGGAGGAGGAAGAGAGGAAGGGAGGAAGATAAGAAAGAGAGACAGAAAACTAAGAAAGAAAAAGAAAGGAAGCAAGCAAGGAAGGAGAAATTAAGGGCACAGAAAGCACAAAATTCCTCCAAAAATTCTGCACCAGTAGAATTCACTATTTATTCAAAATAAAGCTCAGAAGGCAGCTATTCCATGAAGTTTGCTTTGCTGACTTCCATCATTTTCCTCCGTTACCCCCACTGGATTAAGTTCCCATGTTTTAATAATAATTTAAAAAGGCCGGGGGAAGCTTTTTTCTGCTTATATCTACCATAGTGGTGTTAGGCAAGCTTTCCAGGATTTCAGCTGGCTACTTATTTCTTTTTCCAGTCTCAAATACATCGCTTGACACATTGCATGAGCCAAATAGCATCCACAGGGAAAAAAGATACAGGCATGAATGTGTGAGCAATCTTTAAAATTCCTTAAAATTCTTAAAACCACAGCAATTTTAGAAAAACTAAATACATACTTTTCATTAAGTAAATACTGCAGATTAAAAGCACTAAAATAAATTAAGGAACATGCAGCTATTCTGCTATTATTATGAGTATTACTGCTAATGTTAGAAATATCAATGTAATGGTTTTATGTATTTAGAAGAGTAATGATAGATTAGCATAAGTATCTCAAGATGTTACAAGTCAGAAGCCAAATAGAAAAGAGGTAGTTTAATTAAGCATGGCATTTTTGAAGTTTTTATAAGATTTGATAAGTAATAAAAGATGAGATACTTGACAAATACAATTTGCATTGTGGCATTATGCTGTAATTAGTTTATCGGCAGAATACATAGTTCAGAATTTCCAGAACATGAAGATTTTTTAAAAAGAACTGTAATCTGATTTTAGTACCAGATTAAATCACCCAGGAAAACAAGAATCTCGCTCATTGTGTGCCGTTTCTCCTGGTATTTTCATTCTGATGTGTATCTTATAATAAGGAATGGGCTCCAACCCAAATGTATTGTGAGTGGTTAAATGGCAGTGTGTCCTCTCTTCCAGGTACTTTTAAAGGCTGAGTCACAACTTACTTTCGGTCTGTGGTCATAATTCCATTTTCTTGTAGGGAATGTATCTATGGCTGCAGCTGCTGACCAACTGCTGCTGACAGCGATTTTTGTTTCCTAATTGGGAAGTAACTATGCCTCTTTTTGAACAATTTTTCAACATAGCATTTAGCCTGGAAAGAAACACTATTTTCCTAGATGTTCTTGACCTCCAAAGTCAGATGACCTTCTTCAGATCTTATGTATCCGTTCTCTTGCCTTTATCCAGATTCCTCACTCACAGGAATTGCAGTGCTCTCAAGAGTGGGCTTTACTCTTGAACTTTTCTCATTCTGAGAGATTTCTACATTTCCCTTGCTGATAGATCTTCCATGACCCCCAGCTTTTGCCTCCTTCACCCAACATATCTCAAACCTCAAGTTTCCACTTAACCACAAATTGAATATTAAACCTAACATTATGGGTGACATGAAGGTGAATAAAACACAATCCCCTCCCTAGGAAGCTCATGGTTTGACATGGAAAAGTGACAGACATACTTTTTTTTTTTTTTTTTTTTTTAAAGCTACTGATAAGGTCATATTTAGAGATAAGCATCAGATTTAATGGTGCATGTGAAATGACCCCTATTCGAGTATAGTGCTTAAAGAGCTATAAAGAAGGACTTTCTGCCTCAGGTATAATTTGAGGGAGAAAGATGGCATTCTAGGGGAAGGGACAATATCAGCAAAGGCAGTAAGGCCATAAATAGCATATTATATGTTAGTGTTATGTGAAAGTGTGAAGAGTGAGGCAAGTCCCTTAACACTGAAAGTAACATTTGCTCTCTTATAGACCTTAGCCTAATTCTATAGGAAAAAGGGATATATCAGAGGGGTTTTAAACAAGAAAATGCCATGATCAGATTTTACAAATCTGGTAAAAGTGTGGAAGAATGCATGAAGGAAGAATATGTTGATGAAGTTGAACCCTTAGCTTATAGAAACTCAAAATGAATCAAAGAAATAAATGTTAAGAGCTATAACTACAAAACTCAGAAGAAAACGTAGGGTAAAACTTTATGGCATTGGATTTAGCAGTGCTTTCTTGGATATAATACCAGAAGAACAGGCAACAACAAGAAGAAAAATAGATAAACTGACTACATAAATATTTAAAACTTTTGTGCATCACATGACACTATCAGTGGAGTGAAAGGACAACATATGGAATAAGAAAAACACTTACAGATCATGTTGATCTCTAACTAGGGTTTAATATTCAGAATATATAAAGAACTTCTACAACTTAACAATAAAAAATATAAGCAACCCAATTTTTAAAAATAAGAAAAATTCATGAATAGACATTTCACCAAAAATTGCACACATGACCAAGGAGCACACTGAAAAGATGTTCATCGGTAATCATGAAGAAAAACAAATCAAAACCACAATAAGATATCACCCCACATGCATTAAGATGACTATTATACTAAAAAAGATAAAAATAACTAGTGTTGGCGAAGATGTGGAAAAATTGACGCTCTTGTGCATTGCTGGCAGAAATGTAAAATGGTGTGGCTATTATGGAAAACCATATGAAAATTAACTCAAAGTAATTAAAAACAGGATGAACAGATGATGCATCAACTCCACTTCTGGGTGTATACCCAAAAGAATTGAAAGTACTGACTCAAAAATATGTTTGTACACTCGTGTTCATAGTGTCATCATTCATTGTAGTCAAAAGGTGGAAGCAAGACAAGTGTTCGTTGCCGGCTGGATGGGTAAACAAAATGTGTTATATACAGACAACTGGATATTAATTAGCTTAAAAAATGAAAATAAATTTAATGCATACTACAGCATGGATGAACCTTGAAGAGATTATCCTAAGTGAAATAAGCCAGTAACAAAAGGCTAGAGATTGTATGATTCTATCTATACGTGGTACCTGGGGTAGTCAAATTCATAAACAGAAAGTAGAATGGTTGTTTCCAGGGGCTGGAGGGAGTGGGAATAGGGAGTTATTGTCAAATAAATGTGGGGTTTCTGTTCGAGAAGATGAAACACATTCTGGAGATGGATGGAGGTGATGGGCGCATAACAATGTGAATGTACTTAATGCCCACCAAGCTGTATACTTAAAAATGGTGAAAACTGCAAATTTTGTGTGATATATATTTACCACTATTAAACAAACAGACAAATGGATGGCCTAAATTTAATTAGTAGGCAGGGATAGGAGAGAATGAGTCGAGAAATATCTGCAACATAAAATAGCAACATATGGAGAAAGAGAAATGTAACGGGAAGAGTAAACTACACTATGTAATCAAAGTAGGTTATATTTATCCTGTCTTCTTTTAAGTTTTCAGAAGTAGTGGTCTAAATATACCAGAAATGGTAAGACAAAATCTTTCACATGGCAAAATCTGCAGACCAGCAGAATCTGAATGAAGGTAGAGGGCTCAGGAGAATCTCCAAACCATCTCGATTTTTAGTAAGCTCCCTAGATGACTTAAAAGCATATCAAAAATTTTCAAATAGAAACACTGGAGAGAAAGAAAGATTAGGATAATGAATTGGGACATCTGGAGTACAAGATGAATCACACAGGTAGATGGAAGCTAACCAGAGATAGAGGTTCATGAAATACAGGAGCAGTTAACTGTGTCAAACGCACCGGAGATGTCCACTAAAGAAAAATATATATTGGGTTAAAATAGGTAATTACTGGTGACATTAGCTGGATATTGTCAAAACTGTTGTGAAATCATAAATACAATTAACATGGGTTGTGGCAAATACAATATCAACTGACATGATTTAAGAAGTTAATGGTAGATCATGATTTAAAAATGGATTAAGTAAAAGAAGAGAAAGAAGGAAAGAGGCATAATAGCTAGAGGAATAATAAGATGAAATAAAGCTTTTTCATTCATGTGAAAGGTATGTGAGCATGTTTATAGACAATGTGGACATCTGGCAGAAGGAGTGAGCCACAGAAGAGAAAGGAGAAGAGACATGAAGCATATGGATTATAACCAAAGAACAAGGTAACCTTAATTGGAGGTGGCTAAACAGATGCCTCTCCTTGATTTCTGAATTTT
This sequence comes from Theropithecus gelada, assembly GCF_003255815.1. Lineage (NCBI taxonomy): Eukaryota > Metazoa > Chordata > Mammalia > Primates > Cercopithecidae > Theropithecus > Theropithecus gelada. Next base: position 26,861,500 of record NC_037685.1, on the reverse strand, counting down.
CTTCCGTGTATGCAGTAAGCCTTAAATTACTTCGGTTGAAACTAAAAAAAAAAAAAACAAAGCATTGTCTCATAATTATTTTCTTTCTAAAAAAACTATGATGCATATTGTGGTGCTTATTTTAGGTAGATATTCAAGGAATTCAGAATCTAAACATTTCTACACATCTCATAGTTTGTTGTCTTTTCTTCCTCAGCTTGAGACTCAAATAAAAGGCTGGAAAATGTATGTCCCAGTTTACATTTTGGTTCCTCTCTCAGGATGAGTGCCTAGGGGCCACCTCGATATGTGCACTCAAAAAGGAAATACCACAAATATAGCTATGCTGCAAGTGAGGAGTTAAATGGGGCCCGCAGGACAGAGCACAGCTCTTAAAGACTATCTTCTACAAGAAATCATAAAGGTCCTTGCAGAGATAGCTTCATTTCCAGGTGTTGAATCCCGATCTTACTCATTTCACTTGTAACACACGAATTGCACAAGAGATTAAAAAATACTTCAGGGTAATAGAAATGCAAAAGAGCACCCTGCAGGAAAAATCTCACCGCCAGCACTATGAACAAATTACACCACTTGTGTGTCCATTTCCACTTTAGGTAAAGAAGCGGTTGAACTAAGAGTCCATCTGGCTTAGGGAGCAAAATGTGCTTAATGAAATGAGTTTTCGAAAGTTTGATGCCGGAAGTATATTATATTACTAGACAAGCATGGATTATGTTACCAGGACTCTTCTATGGAATAAAATATTAAATCCTTAAGTGTCTCAAAAGAACGCCAAAGGAATAGAGCTCACTCAAGGTAATATGATAAAATCTTTGATAGCCTTAGAGAAATTTAGAAATAATTTCCCCTTTTTAAAAATTGGGAATCATCCTCAGACCTAAACAACTAGAGGAGAGGGAGATTCAAATCATTAATTACTTCATGAAGGAAAATATGCATTTTCTATAGGAACACAAACACACCCAGAAAAAAGCAAGAGAGTAGTTTATCAAAGTGGTATTCAGGTGGAAGATGTTCAGTTCCTACTTATTGGAAAATACTTATTTTTTTTAGTTTGCTATTTTCAATTCTTAGGAATGACATGCAAAAATCATGTGTTTTTCAGAACTTGTGAAAGCCACAGGCATATAAAAACGTTATTTAAAAGAAATCTACTGTGCTAATCTGCTGTTAACACTAACAAATTATTTCATGTGAGTTAATTATGTAAAAACTACAAAAAAACAAGAGATAAATATTTGCCATTCTCCATTTTCTATTGTTGGCATAGTCATACATACCCAAAAAGATGTGAAGTGTTTGAAAGGCTAACCAGCAAACCAGAATGATGAGAGAAATATTACTTATACCAAAACATGAAATGATAAAAATATGTTTTCAAAAACCTCATAACCCATGTCAAACATTGTCATGCAAGTTTTATTTATACTTGGCTAGTTTTTCTTCTTCATCCACTGCATATTTATTAATTTAAAAATGCTTTCTGGTTGCTTCCTTTGTGCCAGATACAGGCCTGAGCACTGGGGATACTAGATAAACTAAAACATAGCAACAACGATAACAAAATCAAACCAAAGAAAACCTGTGTTTGTAGAATTAAGTTCAAGTGAATTCACTCTATTGTCCAAACCTGACAATTATTTATCTATATTATTGTTGGTAACTGCTTCCTCATTTCCTATTCTTCTGTCACTCTTTTCCTCTCGTTGTTTAACCTGGGTTACTGAAATGCCTCCCCAAGAAATCTTCATCTTCCAGTGATTCTCCTTTTTAACCGGTGAACCCTCTTCTGTGAGTTATTTTTCTTTAAAAAAAATTTAATTATGCCAGAACTCTGCTGAAAAACTTTTAATTGCTTTCCTATTGCCTAGATATTCCTCAACATTTCTTTAAGGCAGTTTATTTATGAACAATGATTTGATTTTCCAGAATGCTCTGCAAATTATGCAACTTAACTAATCCTAGTTTTAAAAAGGACTGCTTCCTACTCGCAGGAATGCCCCTTGTATGTCTGGCTTCCATGCCTTGGTTGCTGCTACACATCAGACAATCCCCACACTTCCCTGTTAAAATTTTTAACTTATTTTTCAAACACTTGAGTATACCTCCTCTTCTATAATATTTTTATAATCCCCAGGCTAGTGTATCTTCCCTCATTTTAATTCTCACCACCTCCCTTTTCATTTGCATGAGAGGCCTCACAGTTGCCTTTTCTTATATAAACTTTTCGACACACTCTTAGTTTTTTGGAGGCAGAGGGCATTGCTTCTGAGTCCTGGCTTCATTATATACTGAGTGACCTTGAAATACTTCACTTCTGATTCATTTTTCCCATAGCAAAGCAGAAATAGATTATTTATAGAATTATTAGAAATCATGTATGTAGAAATCCACAAGGCATCTGCATGTAAACTCCCATTTGAGAAATATGTCTGTATGTTCTAGAATAGAGAAAAATGGTAGGCTTCTTGGTGGTTATAGTCACAGTGCCTGGCCAATATTAGAAATGTAATACATATTTGTAACATATTTTACTGGAGGACAATGCTTATTTTCAATGAACATCATAACTACAAAATGCTGGGTATTTAAATAAAACCTGAGACTTTCAAGCACAAATGTGCATAAAATTTGGAATCTACTCTAGGTACTTTTAAATAGAAAGTTTTGCTTTGATTTAATTTTTCTCCATTATCTTCTTGTTGATTCACTACACAGGAAGAAATATATGACATTAATACGTAATCAACAAGTAAGCTACATCATATTGCACTATATATTTACTAAATCTATGCATTATATTTTTTATTGTTTATTCCTCATTGATGATCTTTCAAACATTGTTGCAATGAAAGTTTTAAAGCTTTATTACTATATGTAATTTTTTATTAAAAGAATCTTATTTTTCAGCAAACCTACAAGTGAGATATGGAAATTAACTTTTTCTTCTATCTTATAAAAAGAAAATTTTCAGATCCAAAGGAAATAAGACTTTGGGTATGGATAAGTGTTAATAAATATTAAAATTTAACTATAATAATACTTTATGATAGTCTGCTGATTTTCACTGCCAACAAATGAAAGTGGTATTTTCAGGGGGAGTCAAGGGAGTGAACACATTTTAGGTAAAAGGAAGTAAAGTGTTGTAATTATAACTACAACAATATTGTAGTGAGTAATTGTTATAAACATACACAATTTTTGGATATAAACTATAAAACATAAAAAAGAGCAACAGTTTAGAACAGTTCCTGGTAATTTGAAAACTAACATATGTTTTAATTTTATGAATTTAGTCCAAATTGTAATATGGAATATTTGGGATATGAAGTCCATCTGTATCATAGACTATTTCAGGTATAAAGAGATGAACTTCTTCAGGCATAGCATACCTTTCTCTAAAATACCCAACGGTTAGAAATTCTGTCCATTTTGTTAATACATTTTGGACTCTTTACATTCTATTATTAAAGGAAATTACCATAATTGCATAAATTTTATGAATTTGGATATATATTCAAGCTTAATCTACACAGATTTATTGAACTAAAATTAGAAATTTTTCTCTGATTTGAAGAGAATTGATGATTCTCTAATATGTTTATCACAGTTAAGTAGAATAATCAAATATATTTGACCAATGTAAACTGTATTTATAGATTATATATTTGTTATAATCATGTAGCTAGAATCAGAAACATATTTGCAATTACAAACACAACAATCAAAGAAACTAGAATGTCTTTATTGTGAGTAGTTTAGCTACAGCAAAATGTTAGTAATTGTTTTTATTATGCCTGATCCATCAGTTAGTAAAGTCCTATATGGCTGCAAGCATGTCTTGTAACTGAAATCAACGAATTATTCCAAGTCATTAGTAAGTGAAGGAGAATAAGAAGGTAACAGAAAAGAAGGAGGAGAAAGAGAAAAGAGAATAAACTCTCTAGTGCCTTGCAGAAACTAGTATCTTTCACCTAGGTAGTTGATTCCCACGTAGCAGTTGACTCAGCATGAGCAGTTGACTCCCATTCATAATTTCTATTATCATTTCTGTTTTTAGTAATCACTTTTTGAGTATCCATACACACTGCATTCCAATTAAATTATTTCTGGATAAAAATAAAGAAAATTACAATGTACCCAAGAACTGTGACTCCTAAGACAAATAATGAATTCAAATAAATAAATAAAAAGTATTTTATTTAATGGTTGCGGTGGCAAAACTAATGAAGACTACCCAACATTTTAGCAAAGACAAATTCAAATAGGAGATGAGTAGAAAACTCAGAAATACAGTGGAAAGCTCTACTATATTTTACTATTATACTGATAAACATGTGATTAATAGAAAAATAAAAATAAAAATAATTCAAAGTAATTAGTATTAAAATAAATATTTGATTAACATTTAAAAGGCATTTTTTTTAGGCCAGGTTTCCAACTTAAAGTGATGAGAGGAAATTATAAATTTATATCCCTTATATTAAAATTATATATTTCCATGTGTTTCTCTATCCATGTAGCCAGTGTGTGGAGAGTAATTACTGGTTCTATTTTGTCATTTTTAAATATACATTGTATGTGGAATATCTCTTTGATGCTCAATGAATAAGAATCAACATAGTAAGACAAGGTGTACTCATTCATTTATTTACTTACTCTAAAAGGATATAAACTCTGGCCACTATGTTAAAAGGTCAATCAAAATTGGCCAATTTTTAACAAGAACCATTGTCATTTGCCAAGAAATGACCAAAGTAATGTTGCTGCTTATTTTATCACATACTGATCTTACTGCCTGAAGATTATGAAAACTTGCATGAGTTTAGCAGTACAAGTAAAGCATAAGCGTTACACATAACACACCTTACAGTTTTGCCTTATTGTGCTGCTCCTTCTGAAAGCGGTCAGAGTGGTAGTCATCTGACTTGACAGAAGTGTGATATATATACACATATATATCACATATATATGGTATATACATAATATATATCACATATATCTCTCATATATATATGGTATTTATACATTTTTGCTGTCTTGGTGGCTGTCTTCTCATTTTCAGAAGGCTTTTCCCTATCTACCACTTTTTCTCTTTGCCTTATGGTCTTCAAACCGTGATTTTTCACAAATGCAGCTATTCTGCCTTGTCAGCAGAATCTGTCTGCTGCTGTCACTTCATAGGCATAATCAGGCTGTAAAACATTTATACGGCCGGGCGCGGTGGCTCAAGCCTGTAATCCCAGCACTTTGGGAGGCCGAGACGGGTGGATCACGAGGTCAGAAGATCGAGACCATCCTGGCGAACACGGTGAAACCCCGTCTCTACTAAAAAATACAAAAAACTAGCCGGGCGAGATGGCGGGCGCCTGTAGTCCCAGTTACTTGGGAGGCTGAGGCAGGAGAATGGCGTAAACCCGGGAGGCGGAGCTTGCAGTGAGCTGAGATCCGGCCACTGCACTCCAGCCCGGGCGACAGAGCGAGACTCCGTCTCACAAAAAAAAAAAAAAAAAAAAACATTTATACAAAAATTCTCCAGCTCACATGCTAGAAACCATGTAATTTCAAGGTATTACTAGATAATTAGTTAGAAATCCTTCCACAATCCAGCTCAGTTATTACAGTGGGCCACTTTATTTATGACTTGGCTAATCATTAAATAGTAAGGATATTCAAAATAATATTCTTTAATTAGAAATGTGCAAGATCACAATGTTTTCTTAAAGTTTGACTAGGCAGAAGCTGGCTTTAACGAAAGCTTAGTAACATATAAACTTTACTTGAAACTTAAATGAATACTTTAAAAATACATACTGAATGTTACAGTATTATTTAGAATCGTATGTATTTGTCTGAACAAATAATTGCACAAATTTTTCATGGTGTGATTCAAAAAAGATGAAGACGCCTACGGCAAGTAGCCAAATTGCTCCACTAGAATTTACATAGTGCTGCATGAAATGTTATGGCCACACCTTTTGCATTAATACAGTATTTTCAAGGGTGTATGTCTGTAACTAAAAGAAAAAAAGCACTTGGCATTTAAATTGCCTAATGCAAAGTATTTGAACAGCAATTTTAATTATAAAGGCATATATCTTTTTACATATTTGTCACTAACAAATTGGATTAAATGCATAGTTAAGAAATGGTTAAGAAACACCCAAAATGAATTTACAGATGGGTTGAATTTAGCAACTATAATCTGTTTGTGATGTTAAATTCTCTTCTGATATAAACCAAAGTCTAAAAAGACGCAAACTTTATGCTGTCAACAAAGATAATCTAACCTACAGTGCCCCTTAAGTATTTATTACAATGGTGAATATTACAAAGAACTATATGTTGCAATGTTTTAAAAAATTGAAACTCAAATTTAAGTTACTGGAAACATATTTCTAGTCAATTGGTAGGTTATTTCCTTCTGTCTTCTTCAAATATAAAAAAAACAGGAACAACTCCAATTCTAAGAAAGTAATTACACATATCAAGACCTGCTAAAGAAATTCAAGGCAGGTAATAGTAGGTGAATATTACAGTGGGGAGAGAAAATCCTGGAGATGGATATTCAGCTCATGTACTAGGGTTAGATCAGCAGCTTTGGGTAGCGAAAAATAAAAGGAAACTCCTGAGGATAAACACATCTCAAGCCAAGTGATATTCACTCAATTTCTTTTCTTTTACTGATGTTTTCCCAGCCACTATCCACTATTTCTAATGAAGATTTCTTTCTTCCCTAAGCCATCACATAATATAATGTAACTACCAACATGCAGTGATTTTTACGTCTAAAACAAATCCATGATCCATTTCTCTCTCCCCACTCCCTGCCCCTCCTTCTCGTTGGTAGTGTTAGAAAGACACTGAGATAGGGTTAAGTGTTTAATTTTCTTCTTTGCCTGCCAGTCTCTTTTTGCATATAGACAGGGAGTAGTAACACAACACACACACACACACACACACACACACACACACACACACACATTCAAGCAAAGCTCCTAATGCTCCTACTGACAGCAAACAGACAGACAAAAGGCATCTACACAGGAGAAGGAAATTGCAAGGAAATATCATCACAAAAACTAGGCCCAGGACTTTGCATTTCCAATCAGGACTTTTCCTGGGAACTATGAATGAAAAAATGGAATAGGCACTGGAAAGTGCCTGGCATATACAGAATTCTAGGGTTGTTTGGAAACAACCTCAGAAATAGTCTCTCTTCCAATTTTTCTCTTTACTCTGCTTTTGTTGTTGTTGTTAACTTCATACTGCCACCAATGGCTGTACCTTGCGCCAGCCCCAGGAGCCTGTGAAAGTGTAGGAGGTGAGAGAGGTTTCACAGGCAGCTATCTTGAGAATCTAAGTAAGGAGAGCAGGCAATTTCAAATGCAGCAGCAGAAAAATGCTTCAGTTCAAGAAACACTAAACTGTTCTGACTATTCTTAGTGGCTATTCCAAAGTAAGATCTTTGAGTGACTCAGATTATTTTAAATATCAGCTTGTATAATCTTATGAAGTTCATAGATTAGTGTAGTTTTCAAAATAAATTATATAAATGCATAGCCATTTATAACCCAAACCAAACTATTTTTAAGAGGTTAGAGAAATAAAGTAACAGAAGAGTTGACGAGAAAATAAAAAATGTAAACCAATTATTCTTGAATAATGGTAATGCAACATTCACTTATGCATGATATATTTTATATTACTCCCCAAAGAATTATTACAAGCTTCAGGAGTACTCAAAGCAACATGGTTAAATGAATAATACATTTTCCAACTTGCAAAATTTAATTTTATACACACATACACAAATAAAACAATTTTTAACAAATTTAAAATGCAAAGTCCCCCAAATTATTTTTTCATTATTTAACACAGTACGAACTTTCAGATCATCATGTAAATACTGTAAAAAATAGTTGACTTCACATTATGCAATATACTATAGCAAAGGAATATTAAAATAGTAGATAAGAAGTAGGGCACTGGAGTTTTGTAAAACAGGAAAAAAGAAGTCCTGTATTTTATATATTGAATATTTATCCACAATAGCATAAGTTGTCTAAAAATAAAGTAATGATCTACAATTATATAACAAGGAGTATCTTGGGATACTTAAATAATTCAAACATTTATTTTTTTAGAAAAGTGGTATAGCAAATGAGAATTGTGCAATTAAATAACCATTCTAAGAAAAAAAAAGTCAAAAATAATCCTGCAATGACATACTTGAAATGTTTCATATCCAACAAGGCATAGCAAGTAGAAAAGGTAGACTAATTCACAATTAGAGGTCAATATTTCACATGGTTTTGCACTTTTGTCTTTATCTCTATTACGTGGCACCTAGTGTCAGATTATTTGTAAAAAAGTATAAAAAAGGAGGCCAGGTGTGGTGGCTCATGCTTGTAATCCAAGCACTTCGGGAGGCCGAGGCAGGTGGATCACGAGGTCAGGAGTTTGAGACCAGCCTGACCAACATGGTGAAACCCTGTCTCTACTAAAGATACAAAAATTAGCCGGGTGTGGTGGCACGTGCCTGTAATCCCAGCTACTTGGGAGGCTGAGGCAGGAGAATCACTTGAACCCAGGAGGTGGAGGTTGCAGTGAGCTGAGATTGCGCCATTGCACTGAAGCCTGGGTAACAGGGCAAGACCTGTCTCAAACAAACAAACAAACAAAAAAGAGTATAAAAACGGTAGCGATTTAAAACAAAAATCTCTATTTAAATTTAACCTGCATTGGCTATATTTGTACACTCAAAATCTCCTTCATTTTTTCCTAGATGAAAACCATATTTTGAAATATTAGTATATTTGACAATGAAATCTGAAAATTAGTGAATATTGCTAACATCTTGCTTACTATCCCCTTAAGATGAAAAACATATTAACTTGACAAAGTATAGCCTGCAATAGCAACATTAGTAAGCCACACTCTGTCCTGAAAACATGACAGACAGAGATGATATCTCACATGTCGTCTTGGCATTATTTTCTTCCAGTGATTGGTAAGATAAAAGGATTGCTAAAAGTATGTGCTTCTCCTTCCTTCTAATCTTCAACAGGTTCTTGTTGTGTACAATTTATAAGAAAAATGTTCATGATTGCTTACAAATATGAAATAAAAAATATGCAAATTGATAAAACCCTCCCTGCAAAATTTGTATAATACAGCATGAATGAATGTATTATAACATAAAAAACATGCTGAACAAAGGAGACATTGTTTGCATCTTGCTTCTTCAGTTCTCTTATGTTTGCAGACACAAAAGATAAGTTTACCGCACCAGTTTAAATTTGCTGGTCATGTGAATTCCTCTTTATTAGTTACATACTGGAGTGTTTTAATATGTGTTAAAGATATTAATGGTATTGAAATATTGACACTATCAGAGTACTTAATCATTTTATCATATGTGGTTATCTTATCTTATAGAAAATACATGTAATGCCAAAATTTGAGTTTTCTTTTTAAAAATCCCAATCAGAAGACTAAAAGCAATTCTGTGGTTTTGATCACATTTTAAAGGAATGAGTATGAAATCTGTTTAATTTAGAAGAGAAACACATTATAATATTATTATTGAAGAGCTATATTTTTACTAAAGAAACTATTTAAATTAGAATTAAAAGGAATATTTTAAATAAAGAATTACTTGTTCATTAGAACACAGCTTTCACAAAATTTAATTATATTTATTGAAGTAGAAATAAAAGACTTGTGTACCAATAAATGACTTAAAACTGAACAGCGGATGCCAAAATACATTTTTGCCCAAGCTCCTACATACATAAATATTGTATCAGCCAATCAATGCCAAAAACCTGTGTATATTTTCTTTGCTGGTTTTTAAAACTATTCACTAATATCAGAATAAACATAGCCACACATATGAGAAAATACAACTGTCAGAAATGCACTCTATTTCTCCATTAATATCCTGTATGAAAAATGAAGCCAATGCAGTTAAAAACAATTTGTTAAAGCTCTGATATCCAGTAGTTGGAAATAATTAGATTTGGTGGCTATCTTATGTCTTCTTTAATGTTTTGATTAAATTGCCTATCAATGAATACTTTTTAACCAAGATGAAAAATATAAACCACAAAAAGTCAGGTGAGTTATTGTCTTAGAGAGGCCTACATTTTCTACTTGATTGACAGGCTTCGCCTTTCACATGAGATGAATGAGTCAAAATACAGTATTTCTGTCTCTGGTGCTGAATTGGGTTTCCAGCTGGGCATCCCCTAATATCATTGCTGTCACATATCCTGTGGTTCTGTAGCTAGAGGTATAGCCTTGAAATCTTTTTTGTTCTCTTATGCACCTTCATCATAATATTACTTCATCAAGCAGAATGTCACCAACAAATTAACAACTAGAAAGAATACATTTGCAGCAACATGAGTGTAATTTCTGTAAGTAAAAACCTCAAGTTAAGATTAAATCCAAAAGAGAGAAGGAGACTGAAAAGGGAAGTGTGATTTATCTACTTCAGTTTTCCTAGCATACATTAAAGCAGAGTCAGTGAATTCCTAGTTATGAACAATTAGAACAATGTAAATATAACAAATTTTCAGAACTCAAAGTAATGTAACCATTTGAAGAGAGATTACAACGTACCGTGATAAAGCTTTAACTGAATTGAATATTGTCAACATGTACAAAGATTTATAATCAGTTTAAAATATCTTTGATTTCCATATACAGACAAATGCCAAAATCCTTGTACAACAATTCCTCAAATAACGTTTTATCATTCAATATCATTTCATTACGAATTTGATGAGGGAAAAACAAATAATCAACAAACACAAAAACTCTGCAGGAACCACTATCTGTGTGGAGTTTGCACGTTCTTCCTATGTTCTCATGGGTTTTCTCTAAGTACTCCAGTTTCCTCTCGTATCCCAAAGATGTGCATGTCAGGTTCATCAGAGTGTCTACACTGTCCCAGTCTGAGTGAGTGTGGGTGTGTGTGAGTGCACCCTGCAATGGGATGATGTCCTGCCCACGGTTGGTCTTTTTTTTTTTTTTTTTTTTTTTTTGAGACAGAGTCTCAGTCTGTCACCCAGGCTGGAGTGCAGTATCATGATCTCAGGTCACTGCAACCTCTGCCTCCGAAGTTCAAGCTTCAGCCTCCCGAGTAGCTGGGATTATAGACGTATACCACTCCACCCAACTAATTTTTGTATTTTTAGTGGAGATGAGGTTTCATCATGTTGGCCAGGCTGGTTTGGAACCCCTGACCTCAAGTGATTCACCAGCCTCAGCCTCCCAAAGTGCTGGGATTACAGGCGAGAGCCACAGTGCCTGGTCCCACAGTTACTTCTTGCCTTGCACCCTGAGCTTCTGGGATAGTCTGCAGCCACTGGAGACCCTGAACTGAAATAACTGGGTAAAAAATAATTTTACTTGACTTTATTAATCATTCTTAAATCTATATATATAGCTCACATATATTTCAATGTTTGGTATTAGAAGTGTTTTGCTCTTTATTTAGAAATTTGGTGATGTTTTTGTGACCAGAAATATGCCCTAGGAATTTAACTCTTGTTTACATCATTAACCTATGGTAAAATTGCTTTCCTTTTAAGTTTTTTGCTTAAAGTCGCAGTTTCCAAGAACCTTTAAATAACTTTAAGTGAGTATTGACTCTATTTACTTTAGTTTCCAACCCCTTCTGGCTTGTTGCAATACAAGAGTTATCAGATAAACATGCTATGTTACATATAGTGCATGAAAGGAATAGGACAATCTAGATACAGAGATAAGTATTTTAACATTCCTGAATCACATATAATTATAGTAATTGACACTATAATCATATATCATGAAATATAGTCCAACAATAATATAAATATGTTAATGTGGCTCATCTGAATAATCACTATATAGGAACGTTTGTACCAAAATTCCGTATCCAGAATAAATACAAATTTAATGAGAAAAATGTGAGACTCCAAGCCCCCAGTCCTGGTTAATACACAATCTCATTCCAGCATTTCAGCTACAAATCAATAGGGATACCCAGCCAAAATATAAGGCTATATATTTTTTATGACTGAATAAATATTTGGTAAAAGAAATGACTTTCATTTTTTAACAGAGATTTTCTTGATAGCACCCATAGGTCCAGGGTAACAGTTCCAGATGATAAGAACTACAAAGAGTTTTAGTACAGAATGACTTCTAAAAGAAAAACATGACGACAACAATAATTTAACTCATTTCAAGAAAATGAGATCAAATGGAATTTTGTCCAGTACTTCTCATATTTCATTATACAAGTCTAACAGCAAAGTTGAGGCAGATTACATAGTGTAGTGAGATTAAGAATTTGTTTAAAATTATTTACCCTACATTCCTAGAAGATTATGATATTTATTTATGTACTACATGACAGATACTAAGTTCAGAACTCCTGAAAGCTAACTTAACATTTATTATTTTGGCTGAGCACAGTGGCTCACGCCTGTAATCCCAGAGCTTTGGGAGGCCGAGGCAGGTGGATCACCTGAAGTCAGGAGTTCTAGACCAGCCTGGCCAACATGGTGAAACCCTGTCTCTACTAAAAGTACAAAAATTAGTCGTGGACGGTGGTGGGCACCTGTAATCACAGCTACTTGGGAGGCTGAGGCAGGAGAATCACTTGAACTCGGGAGGCAGAGGCTGTGGTGAGCAGAAATTGCGCCACTGCACTCCAGCCTGGATGACAGAGCAAGACTCTGTCTTGAAAATATATATATATGTGTATATATATATAGATATAGACATAGATATAGATATATAGATAATTTTATAAATTGTCTTAGTTTGGTAATACCTACCATCTTAATTTCCTTTGCTTCACTGTAACCCCATTTCATCTGCATGGGAAATTTATTGTTTTATAGAAAGATTTCCAAATTGAAAGGAATCTTTATTTGTAGCACATATAATAGAGAGCAAAATTAAACCAAACATCGCTGCTCCTATTGTGATGGTTACAAATTTTTCATAGCCGTGGTCCGGAGTACGCATGTAAGAGTATGAAAATTCATACTACTATTGGTTATCATGTGAAAAACCCACATAAATGTTGTTTTTCTGATTATTTATAAATGAAAACTACTTCTTTAAACTAACATTTTTCTTCTTTCTCTGGCACTGGAAGTAATGTTCCTATAGTATTATTCATACTATATATAATAACAAAATTTTGTTGTGATTTTACTTTAAGACATTCCAAATAGAAATTCAGCCATATAAACTTTCCATTAAAGATGTACACATTATTTAATTTTAACAAATATAATTTAAATTTCTGAAAATACACATGGAATTGTATTTTTCCAAGTCACTTTAATATGTTATCAATATGCAGAGCATACATTTTTCACACAGTTGTCTATATGTTATGTCATCTATTTTTCAATTTAACAAACAAAAATGTAATTTCAACTATAAATGTGAGTACTCATGCACATGAATATCCACATTCCCACGTAAAAAGACCCATAAACTGATGTTCTCATGTTAGCACTATTCATAAATTCATGTTTCATGTATTAAAAAGAGATTCAAATTTTAGGAAAAAAGCTATGAACTTTTCTTCTTAAAAGTATTTACTGTGAGTCAGCATATTATAACACATCTTTAGTACCCAACATTATAATTGGTTTTGCAGTTCTAATTTAGAAAATTCATTGTTTAAATGACTTGTTTTTGATTGATTTTAGTTTAAATGTATTTGAATGCTCAATGAAATAGCTACATTTAATTTATAAATTAATCAACCTATTATTTTTATTTTATACAACAAATAATGATTTTGTTTAAAAATAATAAACAGAAATTCAAGTTAATTTTAAATGAATAAATATAAAACTGATTTTGTATTAAAAAATTAGAGAAAATAACAGGAAAAAAGATCTTTCCTAAATACAAAAAATCTAATTTTCATTTTGATCATATTAGTTACTTTGAAAAGAATCTTAATATTTATTCTTCATTATTCCACATAAGTATAGTATTCTTAAAATGTAATCTATATTTTATATTTATCATCAGATTGCTATTGAAATGTTTTGATAATATTAATATCTCATGAAACAAAACTATTTACTATAGTTGTAGTTCTGTGAGCATACATTTTATAATGCAAACACAATATCAATGTATCTTAATGTATTAACATTATATATTCCATATAAAATTTATTCTTATTTTGGGAGGAAAAGTATTGCAAGAGTTTGTAAAAGAAAAAAAAATAGGTATTTAAAGTACAAAGCTTTTTTAGTCGTATTCCAATATTTTTAATGGGCAAAAGAAGTGAAAAACAGAACTTTGAAATTTATGAATCTTAAATATGTTAAGGAATTAAAAGATGTGACTGCAAAGTCAAACTGCTTCACAGTCTCAAATTATACATTCTCCAAAGTATTCAAAGTGATGACAGTACGTAAATACTTCATCATCTAAGTACTCATCAAGGTTAAAGTTTGGATAGAAAGAATGAAGAATATATATTTTGCTATCAAAATAGCTAAAAGACTTCTAAAATTGTGCTGTTTGGTGTTCGTAAGTGTAACTCAAATACCTCTTTACTTATGCCTCCTGTTTTCTGATGTTATGTTTAACAAAACATGCAAATTGAAAATTAAAATTATTTTATTTTGCCTCAAATATGAATACAGCTAAAATTTTCACAGAAAATAAGATTTCCTAAATTATAATTGATGTATAAAAAGCTTAGAAAAATATGTTAATATATATTCAAAAAATACTGTATCCTTTAGTCAGGGTGCCTTTTGACAAAATGCAAAGATATCTTAAAATATTAAAACTCTTCCACTGAAATATACATGCAGTCAGCCCCAGAGAAAAATGTGTCCCTGTGTAGGCGATTGTCCTGAGGAATGTATTATTCCTTCTGGATTACTTTTTCCCTCGAGGTAACATTCTCATTAAAAAGATGAACTGATTTTCTACTCCCAGGGGAAAATACATAGTGCCCAGAAAAGCTTTCTAAATAAACATCTCACCAGACTTAAAAACAAAACAAAACAAAACAAAAACTGGGAGCATATTCATTGAAAATGCCTGAAAATTTCACCAGCATCTCCATTAAGGCATACCCTGAACTTTAAAACAGTAATGTTAGTGCAGAACAGCAACAATTACTTTTCTTATTATTTCTGAAAAATATAACCAATTGTACTATCAAAGCAAAATAACTAATTACAATTAAAGGCAGGGAAATGAGTTCTATGCCGAAGCTCTCTAGTTCTATTTCCATTTTTTTCTTAACTGTCTGAACTTAATTAAAACAAACATAGACTAAAAGGGAGCCATTTGGAAAATGTTTTCTGTGTTTAGTATAAATATATTTAAATATCACTAGTAGCATCCCAAAGTTTTTCCAAAAATTTTCATGCCAAAGTACTAAACACTCACCTGATATCCTTATCGACATTTGAGCCATCTTTGCAGTTTATGTCAAGATAAATGGCCTTAAGATGGAGCACTCAAGAAGTTTATGATATTCACTAAATTCACCTTGATCTGCAGACATCTATAAGTACATATTTGTTAATCCATTAGGTGCTTACTGAATGCCAGGCACAATTCTAGAATATGGTGATAGATACAACCATTATCCCACTGTCTGTTTGTTTGTTTTTACTATATTTATATAGTAAATACTAAACGAAGCATTTCCTATTTTATTTACATTGTATTTGACCAATTAATTAGCAAGAAAAATTCGTAGTCCAAATAATTCTGGATTAATTATCTTGCATGGAATAGAAACAATATTTATAAAGAACAATGCAAATGTTGTATGATGATTTTCACTAAGACCTTTTTATTAGGTGTGAGTACCAGCTTGCTGCACTTCTAATATCTTTCAAGATATTAGTTTTAATGTAATGAAGTTTCTGTTCATTAATTGAGAAGGTAGTGACTTATTTATTATGTTTATAGTGGACTTGTCATTACTACCATTTTAAATTTTAATCTTTAGAATTCTCTGTTTGTAACCCTGTATAAAGAGTCCTCTAAGCATCTGAGGAGGAGCTCAGATTGTCACTGAGACTAGTAAATAGCAGTAGTAATGATATTTGAAAATATTAAAAATATAAATACTTTTATTATTGGATTAACAGTCAAATTTATACCACAGCAGATAAAATGAAATTAGAACAACTTATATTATTAATCATTAGGTATAAGAGCAGTTGCTACATTTAGAATATTAAAATGGTGAATGATGTATTGCATATTTATTGTACCTTTTCCAATTAATTCTGCAAAAAAAAGGCCAAAGATCTTTAGTTATTATAAGTATGCTCAGTATTGTTTGAATTGAAACTGAAACAATGGAAATTACCTCACACATAAGTTCAAAATGTGTTAAAAGCAAATAAAATAAGCAAATAAAAAATTATCTAATTTAGGAAGGTAGCTCAATTTTTTGAGAAATACTGATGATATATCTTGTTAAATGTACTGAAAGCTAAATGTGATTTCAAAAGGTAAAATATGTAAGAAAGTAAATAAAACTAAACTAGTAAGTTCTTTCTTTTTCAAAGGTGTCGTACTTTTAAAGTTGCCATTAATTATCTACAAGCAATTATTTCATTTTGTAAAATAAAAGTTAATGGAGAAATTAGATAATATGTTTTGAACTAATTATTTTACAAATATTAGACACATACACAGTAAGATAAAGATGTTTTCTCTAAAAGATATAATCATCCCTTTCATAGGTGCATAATGTAAATAACAGTAATAATTAATTACTGTGTTGCAGATTTTAGAGTCATAGTTGCCATACACCTAGTAGATAGAACTTAAAATCTAAATTTATTTCAGCTGTTCGTAAACCAAGTTCATTGGATTCATTTTTACAAATTGAAATTAAAGCAGAGACACAAAGAAAGTTGCCAAGACAAACCATCAATCTGTGCTGGACAAAGAAACATAATTCAGAATAACAGAATCACCATTTTGACTTTTAGCCATTGGCTATCATTTGATAAAAATAACAGCAAATACTTTGCAACTCTTATTTTCTCATTTGAGGCACAACCTATACTTTCAGTGAGGTAAAAAGCTAAGATGATGACTAAATCAAATCAACAGTGAAAAAAAAATCCAACCAATTATGTATTTATCTAGAAACATATATATAGCAATATATAAAGCTAAGTAACATTTTGTTATAAAAATGATAGAGGAAATAAAATCCAAAATTATTTTAGTTAGCATGTCAGTTTTTTGTCTCAAGAAAAAAAATCTTAAAAGGAAAGAAACATATTTGGAGAGTTTGAGAATTTCATTACATTACCTTTTACTTCCTGTAGGTATATATTTATTTACTAACAACCTATCATAGTTGTTTGTAAAATAATGGGTAGAAGAATATATTTTTGTTCAAAGACATTGAAAAAAATGGCCATTCTGTCTTCTCCCATTTAAAAATCTTTTGGTCCTAATTCTGTTGGGTCAGATTTTCCAAGTTATACCTGTCATCCTAAAAGTGATTCTCATGGTATTTGATGTTTCACATATTTCCAACAAATTGGCCATTTACACTCTTGTCAAGTATATGAGCAGTTGAACAGTTTAGGAAAAGCTTCTGGTGTATGCTGCAATTATAATTTCCCTTCTGTATTCACATACCTCTTAAGTTACCGCTGCCACTTCCCTTTTGATGTCCAGGGGCTGTGAGAGACAGTGCACTTTACAAAATCACCTAAACAGGAGTAATTTCATCTCTGGGAGACTCCAAGTCACTGTAAATGGTTAACTTTAACACATATATTTATATTTCAAATACAATATTAATATACACGAAACCAGCCCCCCTTTTCATGTAAAATTATTGATTCTTATGTTTCTTATATTTAAGTTTTATTTCCTTAACATAAACCTACATAGAATTTGCTACCTCATATATCACATATAAAGCTTTGATAAACTCTGAGCTCCCCAAGAACAATACCTAAAGATCCATGATTATGATAGATACATTTTAATATTAGAGGAACAAATTTCATTTAATTATGGTTGAAAGTTAAAATACACTTATGGTCTAGCTGGTAATATAAAAGTATTTGAAGTTTCTAGGTTAAAACAATATGGAAATATGGAAGCTATTAATCTAGCCTAAAATCATCTGAATTCAAAAAAATGTTTTTAAGGAAACAAAACTGATCTGATCAAATAAAACTAATTTTTCAGGAGTTACCACGTGAGCCACCAGTTGGCAACCAAGACCTCGTAGTGTTTATAAACACGCAATAGTGGCATTTTGTAAACTATATGACCTCCCCTGTCAACAAAAGTGTATAATTTAAAATATACTAAAAAAGAAATTGTCACCTTTATGTTTTAGAGGTTGTGTATTTAAAATTACTAATGAATGACAAATTCATAGTGACAATTTAAAATCCCCATCCCCTTATTCACATTAAGTCCTGCTCACATAGTTCTTGATGGCCATGTTAGAAATGGAGTTGTTGTATTTTTATTTTAATAATGTGGGGGATATCATGAATTTGACTTAGGATATTCTTAAAATTAATTTGTTGGCAAAATAAAGAGATGTATCATCTTCTTCTTTTTTTTTTTTTTCTTTCAAAAAACAAGGAGGTTGGGGACAGTGGTAGAATGATTCCGTTGTGAGAATTGAAGGCAATGATAGAGATCGTTTTCTAAATGTCTGACCTTGGGCACAGAGTTTCTAAATGAAGAGATGGGGCCAAAACCATAATGGGACAGCAGATGACTCAAGTGCATGCTATGCAAAAAAAATACCTTCTCTGGGGAAAAAATCTTAAAAGAAGATGAAATTAGTTGTTAAATTAAAAGTCAAGCATAGTGAAAGCCATATGAAATTAGTAATTTCCTAAAATGCTTACTTTTATAGAAAGACCCTCTTTAATTTTCTGTGTGTGTGTATGTATATGTGTGTGTCTGTGTGTGTGTGTGTGTATGTATATATATAAAATCTTGGAGAGGATATTTAAAATTTATAATCTGGATACTCAATAATTATCTTTTAACTTTCAAAAAACAATTTCCAGTGAAACACTACATTTTCATCAAAGAATTAGGAATCTTTCATTATAACTAGGTAATGCATATATCATTATACTGATTGAATGCATTTAAATGACAGTCTGGTGAATGATTTTGAATATTCTCTAAAATGACTAATTTCTGGATCTCAATATTCTCATTTGGATGCACCCATATATATGCTCATGGTCACTAGCTTTAAAAATTTGGGCATGATTATAGATTTGAGGTATATCCTTTGAAGAAACATAATTACAACTTAACTAGTGGTAGTTTATAACTTCATATTTTAATATTTTATACCTAAATGCTAAACGAAAAGAAAACTGTGAAGAAACCCTATTATATGTAATGTATATCTTAGGAAACTTTAGCAAGGGCAGATTTCAGCTATATAAAGAAAAACATATACCATTAACTGTGTATTTTGAAGTGAAGATTTAAAGTAGATATTAAAACAGAGGATTTAAATAAATTTGGTAGCTATAAGTCTTTCACTATTAGAATTTTCAGAGTGATATACCCTTTTGACTTTGGATGTTAATATAGCAAAAAATATTCTATGTTTATAAAGTTAGAAAGCAGAATTTTTGTGGATAATTTATGAAAATATATTATTACAGGCGAGATAAATTTATTGGTCAAGTTTTCATTTTTATATATCGATTCTTATATTTAGTATTTAAAACTAGTCTGCATGACGCTGATAAACTTCTCATGTATGAAACATGCTAGTCAGAGTATTATAGTATCCTAAAAGAAATTTGCTAATCAGTGAACCTGGGGTTACTGACATGCTTCAGATTTTATTTCAATAGGCAGGTACTAAATTGAAAATATGCAGAAATTTTGGCTTCAATATCCATTATTATGTATTGCTTTTAATGAAGTATACAAGATTTTTGAAAAGTGTGGTAGTTAAGAATACTAGAAATGATCACTAGTGGTAGAAATTAATTTGTGAGTAAAAATCTAAAACATGTACATTCCAGAACACCAAAACCCACAGAATTTTGCTACTTGCATAAATATATATGAATATAAATATGATTCAATACTGAAGTATTATAATCAAAAAAGAATTGAACTTGTATGGTAATGTCTTGAAATAATTCTTTAAATATACAAATTGCAAATAAGCTTGTTTAATGTGGACCAGGTAGAAATGAGTCTTCAAAATAAACCCACAATGTCATCTGTGCGTATGTTAAATTAAAATTAAAATCAACAACAAAAATGAAAAACATCCTTTAAAAACAGTGGTTCATAACTTCCACTTTTAGAAACATGAATTTTAAAGTATATATATGCTTATTTTATAATATAATATACAATATTTCTTCATGATTACTAATAAAGATGCCCAAAAAAAACCTCAGTGGAAGATTTCCGTTCAACATATCTCTGTGACTATTACTTGACTATTACTTTCTTCTATAAAATGACTTTCCTAATATCTAATAAAAATGTATCTGACATACTTAGCATTGTTGCGCAATATATCATAATGTTTTGTTTTGATCTTTTGTTTTGGTCTCTAAAAAAATCAAATTATATTTGTATTATATCAATTTTCTATAAAATATTTCTAATTTAATCTTCAGAAGTTTTTTAGGAAATAGTCTAAATATCTCAAACTTGGAGTTAAATGTTGTTCTTTTAATACTAGCACAGTTTTTATAATACTAGTACAATTAACATGAGAAGTATTTGACCTGTGCCTAGTAAGCCATGGTCTGCTAAAACCAGAGGAAGAAATAAAAAGTACTGTATTATTGTCACATTCAAAAATTTTACTGCATCAAATTTTCTGTCCCCAAACTAACATTCCTAAAACATTAAAATAAAAAGTATAATCTGAAATCCTTGAAAATATTAAAATATAAAAAATTTGGGGAAAATGTGTGTGTAATGACTCCTCGATAATCCATCTATTTTTGTATGTCATACACATGCTACATATATTCATGGAAATATATATGGTTATAGAAAGGCATTACATGGAATTGAAATTAATAATTATAATGTACAGTTGTTATATCAATGGATATAAAGTTTATGAGGATATAGATGTTAGATAATTATTTTTAGGCACATGACTAATGTCTATCCAACTACTTTAATTTTATTCTCACGTATTTATTTGCAATAGTGGAGAATCTCAAAGGGTTTGTGAAACTTATGCATAATTACCACTGTTAATATAGTAACAGTTTATACTTTTGCAACATTTTATTCTCTTTGAAAATTAATTAATTAACTGTGCCTGGTTCTATGATTTAAATCTGTTGCTTTGATGTTTCTAGTTCCTTTTTCTTAGTGTAAAATTTATTCTTAAAAGTAGTCATTCCAGGTATCTTGCATGCCTGCAAATACCTTAATTTGGAGCCATCTGAAAAGTGCAAGAAGAGTACATTTCCAAATGAATTGACAGAATATTTGTGATCTGCTGTACTATCATTAATCTGGAGTCGTGTGACTTTGGGAACCATTGATGGAACTCTTGAAATTAGATAGCCAGCTTTTGGCATTTCAAACTAGGACTAAACTATTTTCACTCTTTCCTTTGCCTTATTGAAAAATAATGAAGAAAAAAGATAAAAAGAGAGAAAGAAGGAGGGAAGGAAGAGATGCAAGGAAACAAGAAATAATAGAATGCAAAAAGAAAATAATAAATATTAATTTGAATATTTTGCCAACAAAACAAGGTATTAACACACATGTAATTAATACGTAAGGCCAGAAACTGCGATCTTGGATTAAATTCTTAAATTGTAACTTTTTTCACAGTACATGTGGATGTTCTCATTATAAACTAGTTTGATTTTCTTACTAGTATTGAACAGTGGTGAGGAACAGACATGAGTTCCCAGGAAATTTTTCAAAATTTTCCACTTTTCATGTGTAAAGGTGATAATCTGGACTGAAGAGAAGACATGTTCCAAGTCGGCTATCTATGCTAAGGTGGTTTAACTTGTAACTTCAATCAATAGTTTAGCTGTAAATGATTTTTTTATATTAGCATACAAATTATCTACATTTTCTTGGAATATGTTTATTTTCTCTTATATAATTTAAGTATTTATGTCATAATCACATAGACATTGAAATAATATTTTGTAATATCTACCTGGAAATATATGAGATTTATGCAACATATTAAATCGAACAAGCACAAAGAATAAGCTTAATTTGCACCCAAAATTTAATTGATGCCTGAAACATTATAGATTTTGTTCCCCAAAATTCTGTGAAGATAATTTGCAGGGTTTCTTACTCCAGTCATATACTACTGATATGCTCAGTCTAATTATCTACTCAGTGAACAACTTAAATCAACAAAAAATCAAACATTCAACACTATACCACCTATATTCTAATGTGTAAGTTAGTGTATTGGCAGGAAGCCATTGGTAGGAGGAAAAAAATTCATTTTTTAATTCTGTGCAGTTTCATGATTCTGAGATAAGGAACATTTTTTTCACATTTATGAAAGGATGAATTTACTTTTATCTTCTTAATACAGTAGGAAAATATACAAATTAAGGGTAACTTTTAAAAATCGATCTATAAATGTTATTTTCGAGATTAAAATAAGATATTGGACATCTTAGGAAGGGTAAAGATAGAAATGAACTACCTAAAGGGAGTATATGTGACAAAAATATGTAAAATGATGCTAGTTTTACAATAAAATTTTGCAAATCTTTGAAAAAATGTATACATCACTGAACTTTCTTTGAAAGTTAGTTATATTGTCCAGAACTGTCATTAATTTTATGTAATTCTTATCTTTTTGTTTTATGCATCAATTAAGAAATAAAAGTAAGTTACATGGAGGATTCCACTTTACATTTATATTTTATAATTTATAAAACTGTCATACCTATATATAAGGTTGAGGAAGTGATATTGACATTAAAAAAATAAATGCCTGCTGCTGTGAATAACAATCTCAGTTGTGAAGTCAAATGCTAATTTCTTTTTCTTTTCTAATCCTGGATCTAATATACAGGAGGTAGATGAAGAGCAAGCAATGCACTTTTCTTCATGATAATACCATGGCATTATTGAGCTTATTCCTTTCCCCTTTGAAAAAAAAATTTAGAAAGGAAAATGTTGCAAAGAATATGAATAGCTTACTGTACTTGGTCAATGTAGCATTACAATTTTTTTTTAATCCTCGGGGAAACTGGTACCACCTGTTCAATCTGAATTCAAGTAGTTACTGTCAATTTTCTCATGGGCGAATGCTGCCTCTTTGTGGCAGAATGCCATGGAAATTGTTCTTTAAACACAAAGTTCATGAACGGCCCTTGATATTGTACAAATTCCAGGTGAGATTATTGGGAGATCCACCTATAGCAATGAGGCACATAATCGAAACATTTCTTATCCTTAAATCATAGTCTAAAACTCACTAGAAAACCTTATTCAGAGATGATGAGATCATATCCACCAACATTTTGAGCATTTAGAATACTGATCAACTTTAGATAAGGAATCCATCATAATTGTTGAAGGTAGTTTTACACAAGTTAAAAATATGAAAACTATGGAAAACTGTAGACTGAATAAATAATACTGATATGACAAGTACATCATATTAAGAGAAAAGTGAATATGCAATATATTACTTACCATGCACCATGTAGCAGATGAATACTTCAGTAAGGAAACAGTTACATCATTGAAAATATAATAAACACATTAAGTGACACATTTAGAAAACCATACTTCCCTGAACCAACAAAGGCATACATTACATATATATGTAATATATGTTTTATATATATATATATATGTATACTTTAAAATTTTGCTAATTAGGGGAAAAACATTTTGTATTAGGAATAAAGTTTAGGAACTACTTCCTAAATTGTTAATGGTGGAGATTCTATCAATCACACATAGGTAAGTATTTTGCACCTTAAATAATCATTACTTCCATCCCTCATATTTGACATAGTTATCAAGTGTTTATTCAGAAACTATTTAAAAAATTACATGTGCTGGGATACATATGAGACTGTAACAACAGTAGCCCCATCTTACAGAGATCCTGTTTGTCATTATCATCATTGCTTGCTGCCCACAGGGATAAAGACATCGTATAGAGACTTGTACAGTCCATGATTTGGTCTTCTGAGGTGCCAGTACATGTGGATCTGTACAAATGCAACTGAGTTTGGTTAAACAATCGAAAATCGGCTACAATAGTAGTCAAATCAACATGTCATTTTGGTTCACTAATAAAAATAACTTTCAAATCTTTTCTAATAAAACCCAAAACTTTCACACAATTCACACTGGAATGGCCCAATTAATTGCCCTATTTTTTTTTTTTTTAAATGCATTGGGATACAATCAGATCTTTCTTCTTAAAAAAAAAATACAGATTCAATTGGGTGGGTTGCATTGGCTTTTAAAGATTTTGCCATTAAATTCTCCACATTTTTAATGATTGAAAATGCCTTCCTGATACCACGTCAGTTTTAGAAATGCAGATCCTAATACAGTGCGACACCTCTGCAAAATCATAGGCTAAAGTGAAGGAAAGAGGAATGCTAAATGTGCATATAAAAATAGGTGCTACAATAAAATATTTGTATATTTCATCAATAAGTTATTTTGACTAATCAATTATGGATCATATAGCTCTGTAATTTTAATGATTTGTCCACATCTATGGTGATCCTTTACAGGATCACAATATTTTTTTAAATTCAAATGTCCAGAATGCATACAAACACATCCTTTAAAAACAAAGAAAAGGAATGAGAAGGGAGGGGAGGGAAGGAGAGAAGGAGAGGGGCGGAAAAAGAGAACAAATTTCCTATTAAAGTTGGGGTGTGCTAATTTCTCCACAAAAGCCAGTTAGACCCACCCATGGCTTAAAAGGGGAGAAACGGAGGTGGGGCGGGAGAAGGGGGGAGGAAGCAAAAGAGGAAGAGTAGAATCTATGCTCTGCCATCATCCACCATTCTTAGCACTTCCAACCACTACAAAAATGACTGCGGCCTTTCACAAATCACCCGCGCAGCAAATTGCCCTCCTTAAAGCCCTTCTCCACACCTGCCCCACACGCAAGAAGAGAAAGTGATGTGCCCAGTTTACACAAATGTTTCCCACGTGTAAATTTTAAAGGAAATTGCACACCCTTTTCGTATCTTCCACCGAAGCTGAGAAATCCCGTGCCAAGGCACTTCACCCTAAACGTTGAAACAACACAATTAATCAAATGTGTTCACCGTGTGTGTCGGCTTGCTTGTTTGTTTTAAATGCAAAAGCTCCAAGGGAGTTTCTTTGCTTTTAGAACTGGCTAAATGTGGTCTGTTTTTCCAGCACTTCGAGGTAGTCCGGCTCAACGTTTAGTTTTGCTTTTAACTCCAGATATTCGTTCCGGTTGGGTTCTACAAAGACAGCACTCGGGGGGCTGTAGAGCACCGGTTCCCGTAGCCTGCTGTCCCCTGCCCCCGGATGCAAATACTGATGGGGGCGTCTCAGGTCATAGTTGGGGGAGAAAGTGTAAGCAGCGGGGCTGCACGGGAATTTGGGATATTCCGGGAGGCTATTGCCGGCGGGGGTGGTGGAGCAGTGTTTGTCTGGTTCTAAAATGCCCCTGTAAAAGCGGTCGGCGTCCTGCACCGGCGACAGCAGGTCCTCCCGGGGCTCGATGGTGCTGACGCTGTAGGCGGGGCTCCGCAAGTGGTGGCTTTCCCGCCTCTCCTCCTCCCCCGGCTGCAGCTGCAGCTGCGGCGGGGGCTGCTGCTGTGGCTGCTGCGGTGGCGGCGGCGGTTGCTGCTGCTGCTGCAGGTGGTGGTTGCTGCTGTAGGTGACCTTGAGCTCGTGCAGGTCTTTGTAATCCTCTACGGAGTTGCCCTCTCGGGAGCGGTAGATGGGGTTTTTGCACATGTGGCCCAGTGGGTGGGGGATGTATTCATACACGTGGCCCGCGGGCGTCTTCACCTTGGGCAGCGCGGGCCCGCGGTGATGCACGTGCGCGTGTGGGTGGCCGCCCGCACCGCCGCCGCCGCCGTACACGCTGTACTGCATGTTGAAGGAACTCACGTCGGAGTTGTTGGTGCTGGTGTGGTCGCTCTGGTTCTTCTTCCTACGCTTCATGACCAGCACGAAGAGCCCAGCGGCCACGAAGACTGACATGATGAAAACCAGCAGGAGGCTGAGGATTAACACAGACAAGGGCACCGACGACGCCCCTCCGCCTGCGCCCAAGCCCGCGGGGGCCCCGGTGCTGTTCAACCGGACCGCAGGAGTCACCGCGCTGGTCCTCGCAGGGACCTGGATGGAGGAGGGTGTGGGCGTGGAAACCACTACATCTGAATAGTCAGGGCACAGCAGCTCCGACTTAATGGAGCGCATGTCTGTCTCAGCGAATTTCTTGGGCGCCTTACAGATCACCTCGTCCACTAGGACGCCCACTTTGAGCTGCTCCACCCACAGCTTCATGCCCACAATGTCGCAGGTACAATCCCAAGGGTTGTCGTGGAGGTCGATTTGGATGAGTGACTTCAGCTGGTCCAAAACTCCACTCACCGGCAAGGAGGTGAAGTGGTTACTCCTCAGGTTTAGCCTGAGGAGGGTCAGGCCAGAGAAGACGCCTGAGGGCATGGCCTGCAGGAGGTTGTTATTCAAGAATAGCAGCTGGAGGTTTGGGACCGGGTCAAAAGTTCCAGACTGAATCTCGCGAATGAGATTGTACTGGAGGAAGAGATACTGCAGGCTCTGCAGGCCATAGAATAACTCCGGGCTTAGCCTCTCGATCCTATTGCCATTCAGGTACAGGCGCCTCAGGTTGGTGAGATCCCCGAAAGCGCGGTCCTGTATCATCGAGATGCGGTTGTTCCCCAGGTGCAGGAGGTCCAGCCCCGTGGCCTCCAGGAAGTCTGTCCTGCGCACGACAGCGATATAGTTCTCTGTCAGATACATTTTCTTGGGGTTGTAGGGCTTGGGCTGCAGTTCAGCGATGCTCTCGATCTTTCGCTCCTGGCAGTTTACGTTGAGGCCCAGATCAGAGATCTGCAGGTTGCAAGTGCACGCGGTGGGACACTCCAAAGGCACCGGGGATTTGGTCTGATAGGCGATGCTGGGGCCATAGTTGCTGTAGCCCAAGTCCTTGGAGGGCTGCCGAGAGGTGGG
Organism: Theropithecus gelada; assembly: GCF_003255815.1. Classification (NCBI taxonomy): domain Eukaryota; kingdom Metazoa; phylum Chordata; class Mammalia; order Primates; family Cercopithecidae; genus Theropithecus; species Theropithecus gelada. The sequence goes on along the minus strand of NC_037685.1, from coordinate 26,834,260 downwards.
GCGCACCCTGGGCTTGTTGGGTTGGCGGGTCCCCTTAGGGGGCTTCAAAGGGGGTTTGTAAACAGCAGAGGAAGAAGTGGCCACAGAATTCACTGAGGCCGGGGTGGTGTGTAAATACCCCGTGGTGCTCAAAGGCGTCTGCGGCCTCATCTCGTAGTCAGAAATAAGTCTCCTTGGGCACAGTTCCTGCTTGGATACTTCATCCAAGTCCCTGCCGTGTAAGCGGAAGGGGGTCTCACAAACCACATCCCCCACCAGGGCTGAGTAGGAGATGCTGTCCAACCAATCCTTTAGAGAGATCAGCTCACAAGAACAATTCCAAGGGTTTTCCTCCAGCTGTAGCTCCACAACTTTATCCATGTGCTGTAAGAGCCCCACGTAGGGCAGAAGTTTCAGCCTGTTCCCCCGGAGGTCCAAGTGCGTTAAGGGCACAAAACGGAAAAGATTGTTGGGTAAACTGGACAAAAGATTGTCATTGAGGATAAGCACCTGCAACAAATGCAGTTTCCCAAAAGCATTGGGTTCAATGACGCTGATGTAATTGTAATCGACCTGTAGGTACTCCAGGTTCTCCAAGCCAAGGAAGGTATCATCTCTCAGAAGTTCCAGTTTATTATTGTTCAGATGCAATCTCCTCAAACCCCGTAGCCCATGGAAAGCCCCGGTCTCAATGTCCTGGATAACATTGCTACCCAGATGCAAAATTGAAGCCCCAGTGTAATTGACAAACTCATTGGGATAGAGACGGTTCAAAAGGTTTCCGGACAACAAGAGGTGGTAGATTGGGAAACGGGGAGGGCTAATTTCAGAGAGACTGATGATCCCGCGGTTTTCACAGCTCACAGTTAAAATGCCGTCCTTTTCCTCACAAGGACATGCATTGTCACAGATTTCCCCATAATAATCGATGGTTTCTGCACACGAAAGGACGAGAGATGTTACAGCAAATGCTAGAGTCTGCAGCATCCAGCTATGCATTTTTCTGTGAAGGTCCTGTTCCAAAGTTACTGGGGGGCAGCAAGTGTGCATTTTACCTCCTGTAAGGGAGAGAGAAAACAAGGAAACAACAGAATATGACAAAAATTTAAGGGATCAGTCAGAAAGTCTCTCTCTTAATATTATTACTCTAAAACCCAAAAGGAAGAGATATAAATGACACACCCCCCCCAGTGAAACATTGACATTCTCCAGATTTTATTAAAATCTATTATACATTTTGATTTAAAGGTTGATTTCATTTTTTTTTTAATGAGCACACCACAAATATGCTGCTCCCTACAAGAAAAGAGCAGGTTAGATAAAGTCCCATTTTAGTTTTCTCTGCTCCCCCCTTTTCAAAACCAATCCATAAATATACATAAAATGGCTGTCAGTTCAGTTTCATGGTTCTAATTTAAGAAAAAAGAAGCACCATTTTACAAGGTTCCCCACCTCACCTATACCCAGCCCCCTCCCCCCTTTCTTTCTTTCAGAACCTCTTCAGTTAACAGTTCACCATGAAGGTCTTTTATTTTCACAGAGAGGCAAGGAGCCAAGATACTTGGGGTATTTTAAACCATCGCTAGAAATGCCACGGTGGGAACCTAAAGGATACTTTTCAGAGGCAAAAAGGGTGTAATATAATGCATCAAAGGAGCCCCAAGAAGCTCTTAGATCACCAATTGTCTTCCGGAGCTTTGAGTAAGGAGAAAAAGGAGAACGCATTTGCTTTGATGGTGGACTTCACTACCACGCTATTAAGCACATCAGCGTCCTAATTGCATGCACGGTGCCACTTAGCAGCGCTTCCCTGAGAGCGCCCTGCGACCACTTCTCATTGATCATGTCAGCGACGCTACCAAACCGCATCTTTAAGCCACTGAAATAGTTCTGCACGACGGATTACAAAGAACTCAGCGAAGGTATCTGCAATCTCCGAATACCTCCTGATGCCTAGAGTTTAAAAAGGACGTTCCTACCGCTTACTGGGAATCAGTAAACCAAGGATCAGTGCCAAAGCCTCCCTTACCTTGGGCTCCGCGTCTATTTGCAACGGTAATAGCAAGGGTTGCACGGAACTACCACCTCGACAGCATCCCCATCTTTGGAGTTGCTTATTACATTTAATTGTTAACGCTCCCCTCTCTCCTTTTTTTAATCTCAGGGAAAGGACGCCTGGGTTGATTAAAAGGCAAAATAGAAAGGTGGGAGGGAGAACTGTAAGTGACTTAGGCCAGTTATTTAATATACGAATTTCATCTCCCACAGGAATCAATGTGACCCCTTTCCCCCCTTTTTTCTTGCTCTCTTTTTGTCCCCTTGAAGGCTTCCTTCCACTTCCTACTTCTGATCAACAGCAGCACTCTTAAAGGAAGGACATAAATGGAATGAGCGTGTGTGAGTGTGTGTGTGTGTGTGCGCGCGCGCGTGCACGCTGCGTTGGTTAATGGGGTGGGGGACATTTGATAGAAATGCTGGGCTCTAGGAACCTACGCCTTTTCTCTGGTCAACCTTGCCTTTGCCTCACTACCGAAGTCTAATATCAAATTGCAACTCCAAACTAAAGCCAAGATGTTTCCGAGACAGCGGTTTCAAGCCTGGAGACCTTGCTCCTGATCCCCAAGTCGACTCCAGCCCGCGTTATTAAACACCCCTGCATTCACACGCACATGTACCAGTGTGCCTGCGAATCATTCACGTGTGGCCACCCAGACGTGTCGAGACGAATCGGAACCATAGTGCATAAACCTCGCAAGTATCCCCGACCTCCCAACGCAACGGTAAACGTCTCCCGGCTTAAAAGCGGCAAAAACATCCCCAGTGAAAGCAAAACGTTTACCTTGAAATTTCAGTTCTCCGCTGGATCAAATCCGCACATCCATTCAGCGAGGTTGGGTCCCCTCCCCCTCCCTCCCTGTGCTTCCCCGCCCCCATTCACCTCCCACCCCATCTGAAAGCCCATTGCAAATTCTGTCCAGCCAGTATTAAACTCCAGCGTTTACAACTTTAATTCAGTTCTAGTTAGCAAGGATCGAAGAGCTTCCTCTCAACCCACCCCCTTTCCCCTCCTCCTTGCTAGCAAAGGAGACCAAAAATTTGAGAAAATAAAGTTGAATGAGCCTGGGAAGGCTGACATTCTGACGGGGAAACGCACCTCCGATGGAAATTCGCGGGTGCGCTGAACATTCTCAGATTCTCAGATTTTTTTTTTTCCTGGAGGGCGGGGGCGGGGGGATTATTCATTTTCTCCCAGAGAATTTAGGTACTGGATCACCGCCCTGTACGTCCCCGCATTAAGCAGCATGGAGCCACTCGTGCTGGAGCCCAGCACCCAGGCCGAACCGGAGGCTCCGGGCACAGCTGCTCAAGCGGCCGCCCAGGCAGAAGCACCCGGAGTTCCAGGACGCGAGGCTCCCCCTCCCCCACCCCGCCCCAAAGAGAAGGAAGGGAAAACGGAGGAAGAAGGGGAGGGAGGAGAGGGAAAGAAAGCCACCCCGCCACACACACACACACACACATACACACACACACACACATACACACACACACAGACACACACACGCGAACCTCTTTTGCAAAGTAAACGATAGACTTACCCCGTTTCACATCTCCAAGGCCCACTCATTATAGCCATCCTTTAAAAACACACACATACACAAAAACCCTCTTTGGGGTATGCATTGGGTTTCTCAAGCCCAGGCAGGGCGAGGTGACCGCGAGTAGCTGGGTCCCAGAGGCTGGAGGAAAGAGGCGCCCGGACGCCTCCAGCCCGGGGCCGCCGCCGCGGTGGCGACCGCGGGTTCCGGGGCTCCCCAAACGACTCTCCCCGGGTCTCTCCGCGGTAGTCGGAGCGGGCAGCAGGGTTGGGTGGGGGGAAGAGCGGGGGGCGATCCGGAGCGGCGGGATAGGAAGGCAGCGGGAGGGGGCGGCGGAGGTCCGGCTGGAGAGGCGCCTCGCGGTAGGGGCCGGGAGCCGGAGCCGGGCGGGGCGGGGAGGGGGAGCTGCTGGGAGGGGAGGCACGGAGCGGGAGGAGGGGGACGCGGAGAAGACTGCCTGGCACCGCCGGCCCCGCCAACGTGACGGTCAGCCCCGCCGAGCGCTCGCACCCGCTCACACTCATGATCACTCGCACACTTGCTCCAATCCGTGTTAAGGCGCGATCGCGGGGTCCCTGGCAGCCTTCGCTGCACCCTCCCCCAAGTGGGGTACTCACAGTTCCCATCTGCAAAGGGGGCAACTTTCTCCGACCCAGCTGTGGCCGCCGCCCCCTCCAGCCTCCTCCAGCTCCTCGCACCCTCGGGCCTGGGTTCGCGCCGGCCGGCCCTCCCCTCCCCCCTCTGCTCTCCTCGCGGTCTTCACCACATTCCCCCCTGGTCAGTGGCGCACGCCCGGGGACCAGCCAGAGGGAGCGGGTCGCGGGGGTGTGCATGCATCTCCCGCCTTCTTCTTGCAGCGCACACTGTACATGGTAGTGAGGGGGCGAGCGAAGGTGGCACCGGCCCCTCCGCTGCTCCAGCGAAGGCGGCGGCTGCAGCTCCTGCTCTGTCCTCCGCCCCCAGCGCAGCCGCGACCACCTCGTTGGGATCCCGCCGCCTCTGTCCCCGCGCCGAGCCAGCCGCCGCCGCGGCCCCTAATTAGTATTTGAGAGGCTCCCTCATCCTTTTGGCAGTTTCATCCCTCACGGTGTTTGCAGGTTTTTTTTTTTTTTTTCTGTATCCCTTCCCCAGATGCGGCGCACAATCGTCATTATTTGGAACTCTCTATCACCGACATCCTTTGGGGTTTCTGGGGGAAGAGGTGGGGGGGCGGGCAGGAACCGCGTCGTTCTATGCCTGTGGCTTGTCCTGGCAGCACGGTGGCTCTAAAAAAAAAACTCCGAGAAAGTCGCGTCTTCCTCCCGGTCGCCGAGGAGGTGGCAACACGGAAAGCAACTCCGGGTCTCTGAGACAGCTGCTCCAGAGCGGGTGCAGGGCCCAGTCCAGTGCACTTGTTTATTGTCGCGCCTCTGGTGCGAGCCAAGCTGCAGCAGACATGGTGGGCCCGGGGCGAAGCGGGCGCTCGGTGGCCGATAGATGGCAGCCGAGGGCGAAGGCGTCCCTGGGCTAGGGCGGCGCAACCGGAGCCCCCTTGGATGTCACATTCTTAGGAGACAGAGGAGTCTTGGACCATGTGCGTAATACGAGCGTGGGACTGTACAATTCTTGGATTGGGAAAGGGAGGAGTGGAAATAACCCCGGCGGTGCCAGGTTTGCTGGTGGTCAGGAACAGATGATTCCAGCTCAGGGCTGATCGCCTGCCTTCCTCCTGCCATTTAGAATGCGGCTGTCTCATGTACATACTGTTAAGGATCCTGGAAAAGGGAGTGGTTCCTCCTAGCTGCAAACAAGGGCGCTACTTTTCTTTTCTCTTTTTAATAGAATTACGTTTTATAGGTGTGTCTAGGCAACACAAGGGAATGTGAAAGACTGTCAGAGGGAATGTTTTTGAATACATTTGGTGTGTACTAAAAAGCTGGAAAACCCCTAAGTAAATGCAGTATCGATAGAAAGCGAGTTTCTTGAAGAGTCACCTGCTAAACTCTACTAGAGTCATCTCTACAGTAAGTATTCTTGGCTCTTTCCATGAAACCAGACACTTCCATCCCCAAAAGGGGGTCTTTACATTCATAAGACATGTTTTCAATGTTTGTAATATTAGACCTGCTGTTCATCAATGCTATAAGAGAAAAGTTGATCATCATAAGTGACTCAGTGCAGACTGAGTGCACATGTGCCTGTTCCTTTGATAACTATGTAGTTAGTTTCTCCATGTAAATATATTTTACCCACTTTATTTTGGAAATAGTTGATATTGTTTTATTCTTAGTAATATTTGGGATAATACTGTGTTATAATATTCTGGTTAATCATGTTTAATATTAATATAGAGTCCGATAGTATGTCTATGTTCCGAGACGTATATATCTCTCAGGCGATGGACATTGCAGTCTCTTGAGGTATTGCAATCTTTCTTGAACTTTCCCCTGCATATGTTGTGCAAATATATATATTTTTACTTTATACCATAATTACTTTATTTGGAAACAATTTTGTTTGAGTGTGGGTTATATTCAAGGGAGAGGAAGGAAAGAAGTAATAGTAATTTCAGATAATAAAAACAAAGTCTTGTAATGGAACGTTTTATTAAATTTAGAAACATTTGACCTAGAAATGATAGTCACTAGCTATAGATACATTGCATAAACAATTATAACTTACACTTCATCCACAAAAGACTTATTTCTGTATTTTTATTTAGTCATTAACTTTTAACACTATATAAACATTTTAGAAAATTTATTTTTAAGTGTAAAATTACTTCTATATTTTCAAAATGAAAATGTAATATTTAAATTTAAAATTATATAGGAATTACAGCCAGAAGCCTTTGGAATATAACTATTGAGTCCTACCAGAAACATAATTTTCAATATTGATTAACTTTGTAGAAGCCCTGAAAGGTCCTAAATTGTCTTAATCAATTATTTATTTTTTCAAAATAGCTTAAATAAAGCTATTGTATTTTATCACTGTTCTAAATCTTCATAATTGTATTCAATATTAAAGTTTAATTCATGGTTTTGTATTATTTTATTTTAAATACTTATTGTTCTAATTAAAGTAAATGTTATTCAACTAAGAAGTATTAAATATGTTTGGAATTAGTTTAAGTTACGGTTTTGTTGGAAACACTTATGCTAATAATCTAGTTTATCTCTTGTGGTTCAAATAAGTAAATGATGAAAACTTTCTACCGTTAACTCAACAATAAGGGTGGCCCCAGAAGCCACCACTACCTTTTGCCGCTAGGTGTCTCTGTAAGATGCTCTGCAAGAAAATGAAATTTTAGAAAATACTGTGACATGAGTTCAGAATAGAAGAACACAAGAGGGAAAACATCATAGATATAAGGAGAAGCCTCAGTTATTAATCTGTTTTTTTATTTGCATTGAATGTTGACTATTGCTTAGAAAATATATATAAATGAATTATATAAGAGTGCTCAAATATGAGCAAAAACTTTTACCTCACATGAACAAACGTATCTATGTTTTAGTCTATATTAAGCAACATATGGTCATATGTGTACACATGCTTTCAGATAGCACTCAGATACTGCACTTAATTACATAGATACATTTGGCCATTGTAAAATTAAATGATTGATCAAATATATCTCCCCAGAATTAAGTTTATTAATATTAAACATTATTTGATGGAGTTGGATGTGAAAGTCACATTTGTCCAAATGTTTGCAAATATATTTTTTCATATTAGAATTATCTATTGAGAGAGTATCATCATAAATGCATATCCAGTGGGGAAATATATTTGGAAATATATTTGGCAAATATATTTGGCATTTATACTGCAAATGTAATTGTCATGATCAATTATGGTCATAATTTGATACCTGCAAATTTAAATTTAAATTTAAAACATAAGTAGCTTACTGGCCACTTAAAATTGACCGTATATTTTTGTAAATTTATATTTATTAATTTCTAGAATTATTATTTTAGTGCTTTATGAACACAAGAGGAATTATTATATTAAGTACATTTCTTAAGATAACACTTATCACATTTGTGTATCACCATGTGTTATCTTTAGAATATTAAAATGCTTAGTCAAGAATTATGGTGCTTTAAGAAACAATCTAATGAGGATTATAAACAAGGAAATTCTTTATTAATCATTGCATGACTTCATAAGTATTGATCAACATCTATCTAAAGCCAGTAGAGCTTGCAATTTTGTTGCTGTTGTTGTTATTAGCCTAACTGGTGAGTTAAGATTATGGAATTCTAATGCTAAATTTCTATTCCTCCATAGTAATGGCTAAGAAGTCTGTTCAACTCAATTTAATAAATGACACATTTTTCAAGTCTAAGTTAAGGGGCATATGTCTTTAAAGTTTTTGAAATTGAAATTTTATATATATCACATTCATATATATAATTATATATAATATATGATATATAAATATATATATCTTACATATCTAAAAGGAGAAAATAAAAGTTTCTCCTGGAGGAAAATAATGAGTCACCATTTATGATTGTGTCTCTATGAAATTGCTAAATTAAATAAGTATACAGCATTTGTCTTTGACATTTTGTCTAATACATTTAAAATTAAAAACAAACATCATGCAGTTATAATTATCAAAGTAAAAATGGCCAGCAAATATAATTTTGCTGAAATTATTTATTCACTTATAGACTTAATTATTCACAATCTTAGAAATAGACTCTCAGAGGCATTACAAAAGAATGTACAACAAATAGCCAATTTTCTTCCTTGCCTCATGCTGTTCCTTGCACATACACTCTGGTATTTTTTGACATAATTACATATGAAAATATCCTTTTTGGATAACCAATTGGAATTATCTACAAAAATATATCTTTGGAACACCACTTTTTCAGAAAGTAGCCTTCAGGTGTGCCAAAGTAAGATATATAAAACACTATGTCAGAAGATATTATTTGTAACAGATGCTTGCATTTGAAAATGACTAAGAACAAGTTAAATGTCTGACTCACTGAAAAATCATACACATCCATTTATACCTTAGAATACTCTTCTACTTTAAACACCAGTTTGTATAGGAATACTGTTTTGCCATTTCTAGGAGTATATATAACATTACCTGTAATATGTGAGAGGCAGACTTTTTTCTGGAAAGAAATTAATACACACAAATCCAATAATAGTGTTTACCTTTTGGAAGAAGACTGGCACCTTAAATAGAATGGGAATTTGTCTTTCATCATATGCTCTTTTCTTTACTATTTTTGTTTTTTACTGTTTTGGTTTCTACTATATTTTGTTCAATTTTTGCATACACATTCCCAATAAAAATTTATAAAAATGTGCACTTGAAAAATAAGGATATTTGGAAGGGTGATTTAAGAGCTTAGGAAGAGTTCAAGATGATTTCCTTATATTCATCTCTATCCCATAGTTCCCAAATGGTTTTATTGTTCATGACACATTATTATCATTGGAGACACTGAATATATTTCTAAATATGAGTGCCAATTAATTAGTTACAATAATTTTTCATCATTACTCATATGTGACATTCAATTCTAGCTACCAATATCAGCTAGTAGAATGGTCATTAATAGAAGCTAGCTTTGTTATCTTCACTATTCAGAACCATGCTGTGTGTTGGGAACATCAGTTTCATTTGATACTCTGGTGAGTGAAGAGGAAGATGAAAATGGCTCTGTTGAGAAGATAAGTGATTGCACTTGACGTTGTCAGCAGCTGTTCTTTACTATTTACCGAAGAAAAGTGAGTGTAGTTGTGACATTTTAAATATACAAACTATCATCAGACCCTGTTAGAACAAGGGCTACTGCCATCTGGCTTATACTAGCATTGGAATGCACACATTCCACTGGAAATGAAGCAGTTTCATAAAGTAATCAGATTAGCTTTTCTATGTAACTCTCTTATTAGTGCTATGATTTGTCTCTTGGGACCCATTGGTCGTTGGTTCTCGCACATCTCTAGTCATTTTTAGAGAATAAATCTAAACAGGCATTATGTTATGCCTATATTTTCTGTGTTATTTGTTTTTTTTTTTTTACAGAGAAAAACAATTAATTATCCTAAAACACAGTAAAATTACAACAATTTAAGAAGAACCATTGCTAATGAAAAAATATCTAAATTGACTGTACTACATTCAACTTTGCCAACTGGAATCCTTCATTCAACAGAAGACTCTCATAATCTCTTCATCCCCTCAAAATGAATCAGCCTTTTCCCCAACTCCAATGCTTTGGTTTCCACTGCCCTTTTATCTGTCAGACTTTTCATTTTTCTTTTACCTACTGTTCTAGAGAATTCTATGTAAGTCCTTTCTCCATCTGAAAAAAATCTTTCTTTTTCTTTCTAACAGTGAAGACTTGCTTATCTAAACATTCCCTTGTATTTTCAAACACTTGATCTGCACAATGTTCTATTTCTTGCTTAATGTGTATTTTTCTTCCAGACTACATTATCATTACTTATTTTGAAAACAGTATATGGTATCCCTTCAATAGCAAGAAAAATGAGCTCCAGAAATCTCTTTGTATATACAAAATACTTGTTCATTTATGAATTTATTAATTCAACAAATATTTATTTAGCACCTAAAATGTGCTAGATCCTATCTCTTGTATTTGAGATGAAAATAGTTGATTCATATCAGAATGCTTACAGAGATGTTTGACTTTTTGTCAATTACCTATTTTCCCTATCAAAAGTCTCTCTCAAAATTAATGAGTTACAATTTATGCAATAAAATTATATTGCATAAATTGTATTCTTGAATAATATTTATTGTGGCATATGTTCAGCAAACCTCTACAAGAGGCTGTTCAATAGAATCTTCTAAGATAATAGAAATTAACTGTATCTGTGCAATCCAGTGTGATAGCCATTGGCCACATAAGGCTATTGAGCAATTGAAGTATGAATGATACCTTTCGGTAGGTGGTAGCTTTAAAAAATGAAATGTGGATGATATGGCAGAGGAACTAAAATTTTATTGTTATTTAAATTTGATTGATTTAAATTTAAATAGCCACCTGTGGCTAGTGGCTACCATATTGGACAGTGCAGGTCTAGAATATAAATTCCTAGAGGATTGAGACTGTGTTTCTTGTGCAATTTCTGGGATACCTTGGAAATTCAATCAATATGAACAGCTGCACTCATAAGTAATGATGGTGATTATGACACCCTCAATAAATAAGGGCAATTATGATTCACATTTGGCAAGAGGCCTGATTTGCATTCTGTTTAGGGTCTCTATTCAATTCTTTCAAATTGCATTCAATTGAAGGCCTCTACTATTCTTTTAAAGATTTCAAGGCACTTTACAAGCATTTCAAAATTCTTCATTACACCCTTATTATACCTCTATAAAGAAAGAAAGGTAGATTATTTTAAATCAATAGAATTTTATTAGAAGATAAGTGCCTTTTTATGCATGGCAAAGTAGTCTCTAAAGTACTTTTCTCTAGATCACACAGTGGGATGTTAGTGGAACTGGAAAAGAAAATACCAAATCGGTATTTTGCTTCAGGAATTATCTAGGATAGGTTTTGTGTGCCAAAAAGACTCTAAAAAAACTGCACTTGAATGTGTGTATTCCATCTATTTTAATACCAAAACATGATTTTAAAGTTTAGTGTTGTTTTGTACAATTGGAGTGGACAGAGTTTGAACAGCAAATTATAATTAACTAATTTACAGAATGCTAATATGGTCTCTAATTTCCATGAAAAGCTCAATAAACCTCAGTTTTAATAAAATGACATTTATAAATCTGATACAAAGACATAATGACCTGATAATGAGTCCCATTCAGAAGTTATAATTTTTTAAGGTTAGATTGTGTTTTTCATCAATCTATCTAAAATATTCATCATATTAGTGGCCTTTATTTCTAACAATATACTTCTTCCATAGACAAAAACCAATATAACTTTAAAGGAATCACACATTGCTTAAAGGCTTAAGTCCAAAATAATTAGGAAACCACCAGGCCTAGTCATCAGTAAAGTGTTTCTCCAAGACCTTGAATTCATTCTTGGCTCTGGCTTTGTATCATTTGCGCCTCTGCATAAATGAAAACATTTCCTCTGGGTAGATGGTAAAGTTAATGTGCTATGTCTTCAATGGACTATATAACTATCACACTGGTTAATCAAATAATAAATATTAAAATGTAAACTCCTTGGAAAAGTATAATATAATTATTAATCTGGTACAGGTATGGTGGCTCACTCCTCTAGTCCCAGTACTTTGGGAGGTCTAGGTGGGAGGATTTCTTGAGGCCAGGAGTTCAAGACGAGCTTAGGCAGCATAGCAAGACCCCATCTGTACAAAAATAAAAATAAAGAAAAGTAGTTGAGTGTGGTGGTGTGCACCTGTAGTTTTAGCTCTTCAGGAGGCTGAAGTAGGAGGGTGCCTTGAGTCCAAGAGTTTTAGGTTGCAGTGAGCTATGATCTGGCCTGGGAGAGAGAATGAGATCCTGTCTTTCAAAAAGAGTTTGTTTTTTTTTAATAATTATTATTAATCTTAACTTACAGATTTTAAGTTATTCTTTTTTTTTTTTTTTTTTTTTTTGAGATGGAGTCTTGCTCTGTCACCCAGGCTGGAGTGCAGTGTTGTGATCTCGGCTTACCGTAACGTCAACCTCCTGGGTTCAAGCGATTTTCCTGCTTCAGCCTCCCGAATGGCTAAGACTAAAAGTGCATACCACCATGCCCGGCTAACTTTTTTTTTTTTAATAATGTATTTTTATTAGAGATGGGATTTCACTGTGTTTGCCAGGATGGTCTCGATCTCCTGACCTTGTAATCCGCACGCCTCGGGCTCCCAAAATGTTGGGATTACAGACATGAGCCACCACACTCAGCCCATTTTATTCTACTAGTGATATTTATTTAAACAGATATTGGTAACTGGATGGTAAATTCGTGAAAGGTTACCTCTGAAAAACACACATTTTTAACTGCCAGCTCAGTTTTTGTTTAATATTACATGATGCGTTTTTATTTTTCGATTAAAAATATTCCATCAATCTAAGGAAGATTTTTATAGTGACACAAAATTTATAGTTATTCTCCTGTAGCATGCTATGATGTATGCTGCAATTTTAATAGATTATTATAATTCTCAATGAACAAATAACCAATTTTGATTTAAATCACCAGTATGAGATGCATGATTCATTCTAAAATCAATCTAGGTCTTCAACTGCTTTATTATATGAGTAGTGACTGCTATGCAAACAGACTTTAACCAATTAAACTACCGCTTATTCATGACATCTGAGTATTTTCATATTTAAAAATATTTCACTATAGCATAGATATAGTAGCATTTAATAGTAACGTATTACGTAGAGAAAGGCAGGCCTAAATTCATTTGTCCTTCATAATAGGAATCCATTTGACTGAACTTTTTTGATATGTAATGTGATGATTTTTTATCTTTTCTGAGATGAAGTCTTGCTCTGTCACCCAGGCTGTAGTGCAGTGGCGTGATACTGGCTCATTGCAACCTCCGCCGCCCGGGTTCAAGCAATTCTCCTGTCTCAGCCTCTCGAGTAGCTGGGATTATAGGCATGTGACACCACGCCAGGGTAATTTTTATATTTTTAGTATAGACGGGGATTCACCATGTTGGCCATGCTGGTCTCGAACTCGTGACCCCGTGATCCTCCTGCCTCAGCCTCCCAAAGTGCTAGGATTACAGGCATGAGTCACCGCGCCCGGCGTAATGTGACTTTCTTCAGCTACGGTTAACACAAGCATTCACAGGCAATGCACACTTTATTTATAATTCAAAGTCAAAGGTAAATAAAACGTACACATACATACATATAATCATTTACTATTACCAGATATTTTATGTAGATTGTCTCATTTTTTCATTTCATTATTATAATGATTTCATGGGATGTTATTATTACTTACAGATGAAATGCTGAGTTTCAAGGTAGTTGGTGATATTCCATATTTCATACAGACAGTAGATAGCAGACTATGCTATGAATTACACAAACTCTCAGTGTCTATTTGCCTTACCTATGTTAGTTCAAATTAATACCTTTGAACTTTGTTATCAGTTAAAACAAACAAAAGATACATTTATTTTCAGTAATTAGTCTCCATAAGGATACTTTCTAAGTGATTCATCATTTCTATCATGTCAGATATATTTTGAGAAATGAAACAGTGAAAATACATTTCAAAATATTAACATATACTATTGCTCTTTTAATTATTATAATAATAAAATTGATATTAAACTGATCATGACTATATTTATAAATAGGCTGTTTCTATATGGATCTAACTTAGGAATATCAAGGATATTATTAACTACCAGAAATTGTTAGAGTAATTCAAATATATTACTCTAACAAATCAATAAAATTAACCTACAAGTTAATAAAACAACACTTGCTTGTATACATACAGCATGCTTTTTCCTTAAGTGGAAAATGCAAAAATAGTTTATTTGAAGGGGAATCCCTTTCATGCTTAAGTTTAGGCACATAAACTCATAATCCTTTCTGACATAAATATGTTATGTAAATAATTTTAAATTGAGAATTTTGTGACACATATTTTCTATTTTTTTCAAAAGTATACATGCGGTAAGATAATCCCGTAACTAAGTTTCTCAATAATTAAAAAAAACTTATGGTAATATTAATCACCAATGACTAATAGACCCTATAAATAGCTAAATTTTACTCTTCATTTTTAAACCTCTGACAATCTTCTTGAGCATCGATGTCATGTAGTCCAATTTTGTTATGAATATTAGGCATGAATCTCCATAAAACTCAAAAAAAGAGTGTTGGTGCATATCATTATTTCCTCAATAAAAGTATAATCATATATGAAAAGATTTGACATAATCATGAATCTCCAAATACTGAAATTTTGTAAATATTAGGTTCATCACTGACTCTCACCTCATCTATTTATATCAATGTTGAAATAAATACATGTGTGGTAAAAGAAAGCACAAGCGTATCTCCACCTTAGCAATTCATGATGTTTCTGACCACCTTCTCCTAATATGCACTCAGAGAGCTGCAGGGGCACTTGAGAATGCATCTTGGAGCTCTTCCAGAAACTCTGAGTCAAAGAGCAATGTCTGCATTCACAAAGAAGCATTCACAGCTGTCAGAAGTTAAATGTCCATGAGACTCTAGTACAGCTGCAGTCCTTCCAGTACACTGACAATGACTGTGGAAACTAGAATTTGATAACTATTTTTTTCCATGGGAAAAATATCACACAAGAGTGATTACTCTTGGCCTGACAGATAATAAATAATTATGAATTCACAGCACATGAAGCATCATTGTCCTTAAAACATTACTTTGCCTGCAGTGTTTTTGCAGCTAATTTCCACTACCAGAGAAAGTACTCTTGCTGCAATAAACTGTCAATGAACTTCTTGTAGGCAAACACCTGCAGACACCTGCTGGCAGCTGGTACATAATATTTAGGATTTCAGGAACTGCAGCATAAGCCAAACCCACAAAGCAGTACTGGGTGGGAGTGAGTGTGTGAGGGCACGCATGACTAGAGGAATGCACGCATGAACAGGTATTTTCGGTTTCTATTTATACTTGATAAAGTGAATAGACTGACTTTTCTTCACAATTGTGTAATATAGCTGAGCAGACTAATACAAAAAGCAAGCAACATTTGCAAATAAAGTTTCCAATTTGAGATAATGTATTCCAATTTATTATTAGGTCTTTTCAAGACCAATGATTACTATGTTCAAAATATTTAACCATAGGCTCTATATGTCCATAGAGATAACAAGTCATCCACACTTTGCATTCCTTTTTTTAAAACAAAACAACACTTAATGTTCTTTTAAAAATAGTTCTGAAGAATTCTAAATGAGATTTGAAATCTCTGTTTCTGTAATAGTTTAGGTGAGGTCCAAAAGGAGGTAAGTAAATTAGCTCATGTTAGATATCTATTCAACATTATGGCTGAATAAAGGAGCCCATTTGAAAATGTATTGGTTTTTAATTGTCATATCAATTAGCACATCAATAGTCCCTGAATATAAAAATCTGATTCCCAACACTTAGTGAATTATTGAAGATTAACTTAAAGGATTTTTAAATCACTTACCAAAGTAAAAATCATTACAAACTTTTTCAAGTGTCAATTTTTTACTATGTTTTGGCCTTGTTGGTATGACAAATGATGAAGAAAAATGGAAACTCAGTTGCTTTGAATTTTAGAAGTGGCAGGGCCCATAGAGATCATGGAATACTACACTCTAAAGGAAACAGAAAGTGTAAATTCTTTAATAAAGTGTCACTCCTATAAATAGTTACTGGCAAATTGGATAGATCTCCCAATTTTCTGCCTCCTTGGTCAGTGTACCTCACACTGAAGGAAAATGTGTAGCTCAGTTAAGTTGATAACTTATTCTGAGAAGCACAATAATAAAAATAAAACACGACAGGCCCCAGTGTGTGATGTTCCCCTTCCTGTCCTAGGGTGGTGGGGAAGGGGGAGGGACAGCATTAGGAGATATACCTAATGTAAATGATGAGTTACTGGGTGCAGCACACCAACATGGCACATGTATACATATGTAACAAACCTGCACGCTGTGCACATGTACCCTAGAACTTAAAGTATAATTAAAAAAATAAAAATAAAAAATAAATAAAAGTAAAACACTACCTCAGGTCCCATGCTGTGTTTTGGCAGCATTCCATGTCACTTGCATAAGACCTTCTGATACAGAATGGATTGGATTACTCTAAAATTGTCTTACACAAAGTGAGCAATAGGTAAGCTGTTAAGTTTTAGTCCTGACATGTGTGTTCACTGAGGGAAAAAAAAATCAAGCAGATATATTGATCAGCTTTGTGGAGATACAGTTTCTCAGAGATTAAAATGCCTTACACGTTTGTTTACACACACACTAATTCATGTATGTTAGATTATGCTTAGGCTATCCTTACTTTGATTAGTGGACTCCTCTGTACATATCCAATGTCAACTAATGCATGCAAGGCTACCTCATTTTGGATTATTTTGGTGAACTTGATAATATTTTAACAGAAGACAATTAAAATGCAGACTCTTCTAAATGGCATTCTAGAAAGGTGCTTATATAAGGAGATTGAATAAATGTCTAAAGTATATAGTGTTTTGTCTTTCAAATCATTGTTTAGGAAAAGTGGTTGAAGCTAAAAAAAGTATTTTATTGCATTTTTAATTCAATAATTCTTTATGAAAATACAATATTTTCAAACATAGTAGTATGAGTCCTTTTGATTATCTCATTGCTTTTTACTACATGGACTTTTGCACAGATAGTGCAGTGATTAAAAACAGAGGTGTGTGCAAACGTTCCTTAGGGTCTCAATCATATTTCTGCCTCTTAGTAGATTTAAAATGTTATTTATTGAAATAAATATCTTTGTTTCCTCATCTAAAATACGTTTAAAATATTAAAACCTACTTTTGTGAGAGGATTAGTTGAGATAATTCATGCAAAATATGTAACACACTTTCTAGCACGTTGTAGGTGCTAAATAAATGTTAGCTACTGTTATTGTTTTGCCTCTATATTATTAGTTGTTGGAGGTGTCAGTATAGTTTGAGTCTATTTGGTAAAGAAGCAGTTGGAAAAACAACATATGATATTATCAGACTTTTTCTTTTTCCAGAATAAGCATTATTCAAGAAAAGTTGCATTCATTTTTCAGCTGCCCCTGCTTAGTTATGGATTGATAGCATCAAGAGTCCACCATAAAATTAAGCCGTTGCTGGCTTGCAGATTTCTAGAGCTCCTTTTGGCTACTGGAATATCGGAATGAAAAAAAAAAAAGGAGTGCTTCCCAGACAGCACTTCCTAATGATGAATTTTGTGAAACCCATGCATTCACATTGTTCTAAAAAATCTGGAGGACAGAATAGAGGAGAAACTACACTTTTGTATCTTGGGTTTACAAAGTCATGAATCCTTTACAAAGTTTTTTGAAATTGTATGGGAAATTAAGTCAAGTTTGAGTATGACACATTTTGATACACTAAAAAGAAATTATAAGCAATTCTTACAACTGTCTTCATGATGAAGATACAATTTGGCTATATTTAAATTATCTGCAACATAACAATCAATATTTAGATATGAGAATAAAGGTCACTTTTTTGTATTGTACTTTAAGTTCTGGGATACATGTGCAGAATGTGCAGGTTTGTTACATAGGTATATACGTGCCATGGTGGTTTGCTGCACCCATCAACCCATCATCTACATTAGGTGTTTCTCCTAATGCTATCCCTCCCCTAGCCCCCGACCCCACACAGGCCCCAGTGTGTGATGTTCCCCTGCCTGTGTCCATGTGTTCTCATTGTTCAGCTGTCATTTATGAGAGAGAACATTCGGTGTTTGGTTTTTTGTTCTTGTGTTAGTTTGCTGAGAATGGTGGTTTCCAACTTCATCCATGTCCCTGCAAAGGACATGAACTCATCCTTTTTCATGGCTGCATAATATTCCATGGTGTGTATGTGCCACATTTTCTTTTTCCAGTCTATTACTGATGGGCATTTGGGTTGGTTCCAAGTCTTTGCTATTGTGAATAATGCTGCAATAAGTATAAGTGTGCATGTGTCTTTATAGTAGAATGATTTATAATCCTTTGGATATATGCCCCGTAATGGTATCACTGGGTCAAATGGTTCTCAAAAGAAGATATTTATGCAGTCAACAAACATATCAAAAAAGAGCTCATCATCACTGGTCTTCAGAGAAATGCAAATCAAAAGCACAATGAGATACCATCTCACGTCAATTAGAGTGAAGTTTACTTTAATGGAAAAATTAAGAAAGTCAATTGAAGTTACTAAGGATAGTAAGCTCTAATGTAAGTTAATTAATTTATCCTATGTATAGAACACTATATATGCATATTCATTAATTCAAATTATTACTCAGCTGCATTATTTATTGTTCTTGTCAGTATATCAGAGAAATGTTATGGTTTTGTCTGCTGTTTTAAATCTATCTATCATGTATGTATCATCTATCTATCTAATCTTTATGCACATTTATTTTTGCTTGTGTCATTTGAATTATTTCTGTAGTTCCTGAATTTGTTTTTAAAGCACACAGACTTACTAAGTTTGAACTATGTTATTTAATTTATTTTATAAGTACCTGTACTGAAAAAATACTATCGTTAAAGTGCAATTTTGAAGCAACAAATATGACTTTGAAAGTTAAATATAAGAAGAGAATACTTCTTTTGAAGAAAATATTTAGGCCAGGGGTATTATGTTTGATTTCAAAAAGATTAATTTTGGTGCACTTGGCTTACATATACTACTTTTCACATTTCAGAAAGCTGTATAACTTCATTTTCATAGCCAGCTGTGCAGATGGATGGCATAGATTTTATACACACACAAACACATACGAATATAAACAGAGAATGAATTCAGATAAGAAATATATATATTTATATTTCACATATAGTATATGTATGTATATACCATACAAATATGTATTTTATATTCCACCTGTGGTATATATATGTATATGTATATATCATACATATATGTATATGCCATACATATATGTGTCTGTATATATATCTATATACCATAGGTGGAATATAAAATTACAAAATATCAGAGCATAATAAAATGCACTTACCATTAATGTCATCCTGAATACTGATTTTTTTTTTTGCTGTTAAATTCAAAGGACACTTGCCTCATGTATGAAAATAAACTCTTCATATGCTCTCACTAATCTGTAATTTCCTTGATAGTAACAAATATGTTTTACTAATTTTCTGTCTTCTAGCAGCCCAATTATTTTTTGAATTAAGTTCACATGATGATTATGATTTTTATATATCTGTTTATCATTTTAAATAACAATTAGTGTGTCCAAACATTAATTGATACTTTTTGCTATAAGAATAACCAGTGATTCTGATTTTACTGCATTTTTGGAATTGAGATATTGATATAATATTTATTTGCTTTATTATGTATATGAAGGTTATGTGTTGGGATAATATTCAGATAGCATGTTTAGACACAATCCCTAAGTTTATTTTGTCTATTCCTTGCTATTTTCTAAAACCCAATTGAAAGGATTTGTGCATTTGTTTTTAGTTTTGCTTTTACAAATATTATTATCTATTTTTCCAGCCATATTCTTACAGAATACAGAATAGGACAGTCCTCAAAGCTTGGTCACATTAATGAGGAAGAGTCTGGGGGCCACAGTAGTTGTAGCTGTTGCAGCCCAAGACTTCTTTGAATCATCACGAGGGTTCCTGCCAGGAGAAACGCTTTAAAAATATATAGCCATTATACTTCCTGATTGGTTGATGAGGCAGGTTGTAGCTGAGAATTTAAGCCACTCTGTGCCAGCTTAAAAAGACTGCAGAAACCTGGTAGCTGTTAGAGGAATTACTGGAAGGGGCCATTCTTTGTCTGCTGTGAGGAATAGGTGACTCTAAAGTGCTCAGCTCTTGCCCTTCCAGAGTTTCTGAATTTTTAGGAAGTTTTAGGGTACTCTGTTGAATGTTTTCATAAAATAGAATACTTTGAAATGCATTTGTTTGTTTTAGAAATACTATGATTCTGATTGTGTTATACAAAATAAAAATTGGAGATCTGCCAACACATGCAGACTATATAAAGACACTTTAAGGGAAAGCATAATCAGTAAGCAAGTCAGTTATTATTGTTAATCAAAAGTATTGCAGTCAAATTAGCAAAGGATAATACATTGGGTACATTTTCTTTGCACGGCAAAGGAAACAATCACTGGAATGAAGAGATAATCTATTGAATGGGAGAAAATATTTGCACACCATCTGATAAGAGGTCAATATTTAAAACATACAAGGAATCCAAACAACAAAATAGCAAGAAAAAAAAAACAATTTTAAAAAATAGACAAAAGATCTGAATAGACATTTTTCAAAAGAAGACATAAAGATGACTAGCAGTTTTATGAAATAGAGGCTTAGTATTACTAAACATCAGGAAAAGTCTAATCAAAACAACAATAAGATATTACCTCACACCTGTTGAAATGGCTATTACCAAAAAGACAAAAGATAACAGTATTGGTAAAACTATGGAAAAAAGGGAACCCTTCATTTGTGGAAATATGAATTAGTAAGATCATTATGAAAAAAGTGTGGAGGTTTGTCAAAAAATTAAAAATAGATCTCCTATATGATCCAGAAATCCCACTGCTGAGTTTATAGCCAAAGGAAATGAAATCAGTATTTCAAAAAGATACTTGCATTCCCATGTTTATTGCAGCATTATTCACAGTGATTAAGATATGGAAGCAATCTTAGTGTCCATCAACATGTGAATGGATACATAAAATGTGGCATATACAATTAAATATTATTTAACTGTAAAAGAAAGAAATCCTGCCATTTGCAACACCATGGGCGAATCTGGAAGACATTTATGTCAAGTAAAATAAGCCAGGCACAAAGAGACAAATAATGCATGGTATTATTCATATGTGGAATCTGAAAAAGCTGATCTTATGAAAGAGTAGAATGGTGGTTACCAGACAGTGAGGCAGTTCGGAGAAGTGTTGCATTAAAGAATACATTGTTGGTCAAATAATGCATATTTACAGTTAGAGAGGAAGAATAAATAAGTTCGAAAGATCTGCTGTTCAGCATGGTAATGATATTTAATGACAACATGTATTTTTTTGAAAGACGCTAAGAGAGGGGATGTTAAATGTTCTCATCACAAAAAAAAAACTCTGAGGTAATGCATTTGTTAATAGTCTAGATTTAACAATTTCACAATATGTATATACTTCAAAATATAATGTTATACGTGATAAATATACACAATTTTATATGTCAGTTAAACAAATAAATTTGAATAAAGCACATACACTTGGATATATCCACGGGTCAAATTCAAGATATGCTAAAAAATTAGTTGCTTAAAGAATGATAAATATTAATCATTCTGACTTAATAGTCCTAAAGTTCTGTATGTACTTTACCTAACTTGGAAGAGTATGTATCATGGAAATTTTGTTTCATCGGAT
Organism: Theropithecus gelada; assembly: GCF_003255815.1. Lineage (NCBI taxonomy): Eukaryota > Metazoa > Chordata > Mammalia > Primates > Cercopithecidae > Theropithecus > Theropithecus gelada. Next base: position 26,812,601 of record NC_037685.1, on the reverse strand, counting down.
TTTAACATAAAGCTCTCAGGTATATTTTCAAAACCCCATAGTTTTATTAAAAAACTGTATTCTCAGTCTTTATGTCTTTTAATTTCTAGTATATACTTTACCAAGTAACACTGCTTATCTGTGTTTATATTTTTGAAAATTAAATTCTATAAATCATTTACATATTTAACAATCATTTGCTAATCTCTTAATATGTGTAAGGTTCATTGTCAATTTTCAGAAAGAAATCAAATCAACAAAGATAAGATTACACCTTCAGAGAGCTCATGTTCTATATAGAAAAAGAAATATATAAAATGTGGTAAATTATGCATTCATAGTGCAACTAATATGGAAAAATACACTAATTTCACAAAGACTGTGAATTAAAAGTAAATCTCTGTTAAACCTCTAATTACTAAAAATATTTTCTAATGATTTTTTAAGTAATGGATATAGAACATGAATATGTGCATGTACCTGTTCAAGTATATTTATGTGTGTGTTTGTATGTCTGTGTGGGGTTGGAGAGGAATAAGAAGTGATGATTAACATACGTCTTTTATTATTCTGGCTATGATAGAAAAAAATTAAATCAGAAAATTCTTGGGAGATTTAAAAATTTATAAGCATAGTGAGCACATCTTTAAATATATGATATAAAACAAAAATGCTGAAATAGTGAAACATGCATTTTATTAATTTGCAGGAGACTTGAATGTGAACAATTATATAAATGCTGAAATATTTGTTTTTAAATACATTGATTTTTAAAAGCAACTTATTTTTCTTACGAAATGACTAACATTTACTTAGTGACTGGTAATATTTTGACTGCACAATTTACTGAAAAGACAAAGAGGATACTTCCTTAAATTTGCAAGCCATAGAGTAATATAATCTAGCAGTTATGTCCCCAGAAATACTTCAATTTGAGAGAAAACTTTGAAAAAAAATTTTGCTGTATAAAGAGGTTGTGATATTTCAGAAGGGAAGTGAAAATAAGACTTTCTTCACTATTTTTAATGGCTGTAACAATAGGCAAAAATGATCATTCTAATTTCCATACAAATATAGTTCAGATTTAGCCCTATTAATATGAGTTGAAAGATTATAGTATTTATATATGCTTTTTGGTAAGTTATGAGTTCAACTAATACTTAACATTAAAATGGATAAGCAAGTGGTCTGGACTGAATTGTGCCACTTCCCCAATTGACATGTTAGAGGCTTAACCTCCACTGAGATGGGAGTTGTAACATTAGTCTTGCTTGTCTTTTAAAAATTAATATAAATGGCTTAAGAGTATATTTTCTAACAAGGATATCATTGTCTTACCATGAATCCAAGCAATAATACTTCTATACAAATTAGATAATTACAGGGCAAAATGTTTCGGAAATGCTATATTTAATTCCCTTTTATAATTTTGAAGGCTTTTAAAAATTTCAGCTTTTATTTTAGATTCAAGAGGTACATTGCAGGTTTGTTACATGGGTATAATGTGTGAGCTGAGATTAGGAGTACAATTGATGTTGTCATGCAGATAGTGAGCATAGTCCTAATAGGTAATTTTTCAAGCCTTGTGCCCTCCCTCTCCTCTCTTGTAGTCCCCAGTGTCTATTATTCTCATCTTTATGTCCATGTATACCCAGTGTTTAGCTCCCAGTTATAAGTCAGGACATGTGGTATTTGGTTTTCTGTTTCTGCTTTACTTTGCTTAGGATAACGATCTCCAGCTGTATCCATGTTGCTGCAAAAGACATGATTAATTTGAGGATTTTGTATCTAGCATATGACTTTTGAAACATTAAACCAATATTCAAAATTTGAACATATATTACTGCCAGAGAATATGTGTAATCACTAAAATGAGTAGTTGCTAATTTTGCTTACTACTACAATATTTTGATTAATATTAATTTTAATTTATTGCATGCAAGAGATCATATCAAGGTGAAATGGGCAAAAAAGCTATTATTGAATTAAGCTAAGAAAAAATATTTAAATTTTTTGCATTGAAGTGAAACTTTAATATAATTATTTGCACATAGAAAGTTTTCACTTTCACCTGAAAACATTTCTGGAAACTGTGTCAAAAATCAAGTAACACAAAGGAAACCAAGTTTGCATTTCTGTATTAGCAAATATCTAGGCACCCTAAGGATCCCATGAGTTCTTAATTGAATGAATGTAAGTTTAAAGAAATGTTGCATTTTCTTGTTTTACTTAAGTACAACCCTGTGGCTTCAACTTATGTCTTGAAGTGTTGGTAGTAAAAGTTCTCCAGTTATAGTCTAAAGGGATTAATAGCTTCTTTGGCTATTTTAAGAGGAGGAGTTAAGAGTAAACAGACCAACAAAGGAAAAAAATAAGGCACATAAAAAGGTGTGTTTGATATGTGAACAATGAAATCTGAAGCACTAAAAATTCGGACTTATTTATATAAATCTTTTATTTGTACCAAAATACCTTGTCATAAGCGGTTTCAGTTTTAGCATATGTTAATCAGACTCACTATTAATTAAACTAGGTTGAAATTACCATAGATCATCGTTATCAAGAAATATTTACTTTTAGTGAAGTAAACATATTTTTTCATTTTTATTAAAAATTTTGAACATGTACCCTTAACTCATGGCCTGGAATAACTTTCATTACTTTTGTAACTCATTCTTTCATTTATTACTCTATGAATTCAACTACCAGATTATATTAAGCTAAATATACCACATCCCAGAGGAAATGGAATCATTATATCAAAAGGACAACCACACTCATACGTTTACGGCAGCACTGTTTACATTAGCAAGGTCATCGCAGCAACAGGGTCAACCAACAACGTATTAGATATAGAAAATGTGGTACATGTACACCATGAATACTATGCAGCCATAATAAAAGAACAAAATCATGTCATTTGCAGCCATATGGGTGGAGCAGGAGGCCATTATCCTAACTGAACTAACACAGAAGCAGAAATCAAGTATTGTATATTCTCACTTATAAGTGGGAGTTAAACAAAGGGTATACATGGACATAGAGGTGGAGAAAATCTACTCTGGTGACTCCAAAGAGGGGAGGTTGGGAGAGGAGGGATGGTTGAAACATTACTTGTTGGCTATGTGCCCAATGTTTGGGTGATGTGTACACTAGAAGCTTAACCCCACCATTAAGCATGTAATACTCATACAACAAACAGGCACGTGCACCCCCAGAATCTAAAATTATAACAAAACCCTACATCATATTATTTCACCCACAAATATTTTAGTGAGGATCTCTAAGATAAAAATTTATTTTTAAAAGCAAGAACAAAATCATTTCAAACTTAAAAATTAGCATTAATTCTTTAATGTTATCAAGTAACTTAAGTTCAAATATTTCTGATTATTTCATAAGTTTGTATTGTTGTTTTTATTTTAGTCTATATTTTCCCTATTCTAACAAGTTCTCTTTCTATCCCTCTCTCTCTCTATATATATATATATACACACACACACACACACACCCCCACACACACATATGTCTATATACATCTCTATGTAGATAGATATCTATATATAGATGTATATGTGTGTGTGTATATGTATGCATGCATATATTTGTTACATATCCTTTCTCTTTTCCTTGAAAAATATCTGAGTAAGAATTTGTATAATTCTTCTGATATGGATTATACTGATAGCCCATTGTAGTGCTATTTAAGATGCTCCTGGTTTTCCTGTATTTCTGCAGATTGCTAGTAAAATTGAGAGGCTAATGGAGGTATTTTGAAACCAGCATAATGAAGGAAAGGAATGGGAAGCACTGTAGATGCAAATAATTATTAGATGTAAATGAGATGCATAGTTCAATCACCATATTTCATAGATGATGAAACTGACATCCACAGACACATCAAAAGTCATAAAACCTGTTGATGCCATAGCTTTCAAAAGAATCTAAGTATCCTGAACTAAATGCAGAGGAATAGAAATTTCAGTACACAGAAAATGCTCTTTACCTAATAAAGAGCAGGAGAATATGTTAACAGAGAGTAGTGATTAGGGTTTTAAAATTTGTTTCTTCCCTAATATATACTGACCATGTAATATTAGGCAAGTTCTCAATTCTCCTAATCTACAGAAGACATCAGAATGGTTATGACTTTTTTTTCCAGAAACGTGGAGATACAAATATTTAGTCAAATAACACTTAATTGCCTGTTAAAGAATGCAGTGAGGTTACCTGGACTGCCAGATTCCCACGCAGAATTTAATCCCTGTAAAAGTGTACATACCATTAACAGTTTCCCAAAACCAATACATGCCAGTTGATCTCAGACGGTGGGCTTCTGAGAGTCTGGAGAGTCAACTGCTTGTTGGGTTTTGAGATGTACCATGGGGAAAGCTTCCAGCTGAGGTTCCTGGCGCAGGTTTTGTTTCTGTTATTTCTCTCTTATTAAATGTGTTTGTAATAGGAAAACTTTTGTACTAAATATCGTGGTTTTACATGGCTGAAAGCTATGACTTAAAGCTCATAGGATTTTTTCCTTCCAGATTTCCTTTTGGATAAACTTTGTTGGATGGGTAGTTATCCAGAAAGACAGCCCTCACAGGGACATATCCGTGCATGAAACTCCCCCATTGAGCTTCAGTTTCTTTGTTTATCACTGAGGGAGAAATGCAAACTGAAAACATTGTGTGACATCTCGGTGTTAAAATACATCTGCTTCACTACCAAGTGAAGAAACCCAGTTAATAATTATTGAATTCAAAATAAACCCATCATGGACCATCACTGTAAAAGTGAACCCTGGACTTTGAAAGGTCAAAAAGTCCATTGTAGGACCAAAAATTTAATAATTTGATTTAGTATTTGGTATTGTTTAGTATTTTAGTTCCAGAAAACCTCTGATAAAAATAGAAAAACTTGCCTAGAGCTCCTTGACACCTGTTCTACCACACTAATATTATAAGGCATATCAGATTTGTTAAATATTATAAATATGACCTCTGGGGTGCAGAAATACAAAAATCATTTAAACATAAGCTATCCTTACAGTATGAGTTCTTCCGGTTCACATGAGAGATGTTGAGATAGTTCGATGGCACTAGGCATGGATAAGATGGATGGGATAGTGTTGCCAAAAGTTTGGCAAAAGTTTATAAAGAAAAAGTAATGAGGTGATTTTTATCAAATTCATCTACTTTGTATAACGTTTTTTGTCTAAATTCAGGCTTTATCTTTCTACCATCCTCCAGTTAATCAGAGCTGATTTCATTGACAGCTTGTTTTGGTTAATTATGCAGTGTTTTAACTGAATGCCCCAAGGTATTGATGTAATCAACGACCACTTCAAGCCTTGGAATACTAGAAATCTTGGCAGAACTCTGGAGACAGTTTATCAGTATTGAAGGTATTCATTTTTTAAAAAACTACACAAAGCCTATAGATACACGGATAATGACATGACAGTATTTTAACGTATGATTAGCTGAACATTTCTTCAAAGCTAAAAGACATTTTCTAATACACAAGCTAGGTACTTTGAACAACTATTAGCATATGCTTTATATGAGACAAATCTTAAGTGCCTACTTTATAGAATAATCCTTAGAATTTTAACATGAAGTGCAATATTTTATTCTTAACAGCTATTTGGGTCATTGAATTGGGAAATAAGATTCTCACAGTATAGTAGATAGATTCTTAGCCTGGGCATCCAGAAACATAAACTTGTATTTTCAAGTTGACTACCTGTGATCTGTGTGACCTTGGTGAGATAGCTTGATCACTGCCAGAAGTTTTTGTATCCCCTATTTTGGAAAGCAGTTTACTCTGGGTTCGCCTTTCCAGATTCATCTCTCCCCATGCCACCTGCCATCTGTCAAACTCAAGACCATGGTATTGCAGTTCCATTGCATGACTTGTAGCTGTCTGATCTGGTGATGCTCTCTTAGGTCATTGCACCTGTTTATCAATGGAAAGTGTGGAGGCAAGCTCCTGCAACACTCCTCTTCTCCTACTCACATTTTCCTGATTGATTGTGCATGAATGTATCTTTTTAATGCAGTATAGATGTCGCTTCCTCCCTGGAACTTTTCCTGACTCTCCTCTTGTTTTCATTCTGAGGTGCTTTCATGTGCTCCCATATCATTAGGGTGAACATAAATATTTTGTTTCCAGTTGTAGCACCAGTTTACATCTGTTTTCTTAGCTGAATTATAAAGAGTGACCACTTTTACTCACAAATATTCCCACTTGTATAATAAATTATACAGTTGCAGTACACAGCTTCATGTGTTTGTTCCTGTCCTTCCACTGTTAATTTATATTCTTACTGCCAATTTATATGGCTGTTTTCTCCAGAAGAATATAAGATCCTTAGCATCAAGTGAACTGTATCTAATGGTCATTAGAACTTTTAGTAAGTGTTTAGCTGCTGGGCCTAATCATTTAGGCACGGGAGATGTCACTCTCGTTGTTGGAAACTGACAGTTTTTAAATTCCACACTCATGCTGGAAACCAAGATTATAAGTGTTGATTATATCCCATCAACAAAAAATAATGAATGCACGTGAATATATATTTATTTATGTGTCATATGCATACTGCAATCTATTAATATAAACATTAGCAAATATATAAATTCAAAGATATACAATAAAATAAATATACATGCTGGATCTAATTTTTTCCTATACCTCATAGAATCTTATTGAGTCCCTCCTACAATGTGATGTGACCTTTGGACATATGACCAAAGGAGATGTATTAAAAACTCCTTTTGTTATAGAAAAACTTATTCTGAACAAATTATTTGGCAAAATGTTTATAAGTTTTTGTCTACCCTAACCATAATATTAAGGAAGGTAAAACTAGGAAAAATAGACATAGGAATAGATAGATATATGAGAGCCCTTGGTACCGTAAATAAATTGAATGTTCTGCAAATAATAAATAAATACAGTGTTGTCAATATTATTGAACTTTCACCCACATATTCCAAGGACTTCTTAGTTCAGCTCTTGAAATTTTTTTCTAAGCCCCTGGAAATCATATTCAATGGAAATAAAGGCATTAATATGACATAAAATTATAACCATTCCTGTCTAAATAAGAGTAACGCTTCCTTCGATTTATATGGTGAATTAATGAAACATTTGACATCTCTCATTTTTTCTTTACAAAGACCTTGTGAGATAAATAGCAGAGGTATCACTATTTGTTTTCATTTTTGGCAAAAGTGATCTTAATTTGTGGCATCACCAAAGTATCTTTTCATTCTAAATCTAGTATACCATTTTATTAGCCATTTACCTAAACATATGAATTATTAACCCAGCAATTAATATGAATGTCATCAAAAATTATTTAAAATAAAAACTCTTAGTTACCACTAGCTACAAGCTATTACCTTAATTTTCTTACATCAATGACATTTTAAATTAGTTTCTGTTTGAGAACTCATTAGCTATGACTATACTAATATTACCGTAGTGCCAAACAAAATAAGTAATTTTCTTAATTCATTGAGATTTTCAGGGAATTCAGTAGCAGAAATTTTTGAAAACTTTTTCCTTTCTTTTGACCATTGATGTGGTTTGGCTGTGTCCCCACCCAAATCTCACCTTGAATTGTAGCTCCCATAATTCTCACGTGTTGTGGGAGGGACTTAGTGGGAGGTAATTAAATCATGGGAGCAGGACTTTCCTGTGTTGTTCTGCTGATAGTGAATAAGTCACACAAGAACTGATGGTTTTATAAAGTGGAGTTCCTCTTCACACACTGTCTTTCCTGATGCCATGTAAGATGTGACTGTGGTCCTCATTCACCTTCAGCCGTGATTGTGAGGTCTCCCCAGTCATGTGGAACTGTGAGTCAATTAAAACTCTTTCCTTTATAAATTATTGAGTCCCAGGTATGTCTTTATTAGCAACACGAGAACAGACTAATATAACCATCTTCTCCATTTTCATAGACTTAACTAATCATTGTGTGTCCTACACACTGAGTTGCACCATAAGACATGTTATCAAGGCATGCTAAGGATACCTTGTGTGTTTAAAGGAAGCAGGAAATGGAGTGTGCTATGGTTTGAGTATGTCCCCCCAAATTCGTGTGTTGGAAACTTAATTCCCAATACAACAGTATTAAGAAGTGAAGCCTAATGGGAGGTGTTTAGGTCATAAGGGGTCCACTCTCATGGATGAATTAATGCAGATTATAAAAGTACTTGAGGCTTCCAGTTCAATCTCATGCTTTCTCTCATGCAATTATCTCTCTCACTCATGTTATGTTTTCTGTCATTTTATGACAGAAAGAAGATGTGTACCAGATGGCAGTGTCATGTTCTTGGACTTCCCAGTCTCTAGAACTGTGAGCCAAATAAATGTGTGTTCATTAAACATTACTCAGTCTCATATTTCTGATGCAGCAGAACAAAATGAACTAATACAGCATGAATCATACTTCTTCTTTTTTTTTACAAGGTTCTGTAAAGTTTATTTTCATCTTTTTCTCATGAGTGAAATAAAGGTTTATTTGTTTCTTATGTACCCAATAAAATGGTAGACTCAGTTGTACTTTACCGAAAATTTGCATCAAAGTTAGGACAGATACTTGTGTTCTGGGAAATTTTGTCTTCAACTTGGTTGAATTATAGATGAGTATCAGAAAATGAGTGTGGTCATCCCCAAATTTAAAGCTTGAGATGTTTTATCTAAAGCAAATATTAAATTTATTTAGAGGAGGGAAGAAATGGAATGTGATCTTGTTTGAATGTATCCCCCAAAATTCATGTCTCAAGAGATAAAAATAAAACCTACTTTAATATAAACTAATTTAACAAATTATATTGTCTTACAATTCATTAGATGCATACATTCTAGAGTCTCAGAATAAATGTACTAAAAACGTGCTCTAGCAAAACACATATTAACTTTAACACTCTTAAAATTGAATTATAGGCCGGGCGCGGTGGCTCAAGCCTGTAATCCCAGCACTTTGGGAGGCCGAGACGGGCGGATCACGAGGTCAGGAGATCGAGACCATCCTGGCTAACACGGTGAAACCCCGTCTCTATTAAGAAATACAAAAAACTAGCCGGGCGAGGTGGCGGGCGCCTGTAGTCCCAGCTACTCGGGAGGCTGAGGCAGGAGAATGGCGTAAAACCCGGGAGGCGGAGCTTGCAGTGAGCTGAGATCCGGCCACTGCACTCCAGCCCGGGCGACAGAGCCAGACTCCGTCTCAAAAAAAAAAAATAAATAAAAAATAAAATTGAATTATATAATAACCAAAAACCTCACTGAAAGTTAGATTTTAAATAATGAATTCATTAATGTTGGCTATCCATTCAAATTTCTAGTTCTCATCATTCATCTGTTAGACAAATGTTAAATTCTCACAGAAGTTTTTCCTAAACTACCAGTATATGTTCTCTCCAAATCAGGCTCCAACATTTTCTTTTATAGAACTCATTTCTAATTTAAATTATTCAAGTTTCCCTTTATTGACACCATTACTGCCTTAAGCTATTCTATTTTTATCATTATCAAATTTTACATTGTATCCCCTTACTAGAATATAAGCCAGAATGGAGAGAAAAACCCTGACTGTATTTTTCATGACCATAAATTATCCAAGAGGCACCAAACATTACCCTTATGTCTGAGTTGAATAGATATATGAATGAGTAGATGAATGGTTAACAATCATTGCAAATGAGATAGAAGTAATGGAAAAAGATGGAATTTGAATCAGATAACCTAGGGTTGAATTTGGGGCAAATTATTCAATCTCTCTGCAATTCAGCAGTCTTGTCTTTAAAATTAGGACAATAAAAACACCTATACTACATGTTCAATGAGACCATTAGCTGAGAATACAGGTGCATGCCACAATGCCCGGTTAATTTTTGTATTTTTAGTAGAAATGGGGTTTCACCATATTGGCCAGGCTGGTCTCCAACTTCTGACCTTGTGATCTGCCTGCCTCAGCCTCCCAAAGTGCTGGGATTACAGGCATGAGCCACCATGCCTGGCCAGCTGTTGAGATTTCTACAAGCACTACAATCTCCACAAATTCAAATTTAACTCACTACTTTCTCCAAAAAGTCCACTGAGATAACAAAAATAAAAATTAATACTACCACTAATAAATACTAGATGAGTCCTGGATAATAGATTAATAATAAAGGGATACTTAACATATATAATTAAAAGTAATTAATATATAACTAATAAATTCTATCATCTTAAAAACTACAAGACAGTAAATATTGTTTCCACATTTTACAGGTAAAATGTAGAGGTGAGGTGAATTGAATACATTGCTCAAGATATACAGATGCTCTGAGCAGTAGCATGAGCATTTGAATCTAGGCAGTCTCACAGGAATGCTCTTAATAATTACACTCCAGCCTGGGCGACAGAGCGAGGCTCCATCTCAAAAAAAAAAAAAAAAGAGAGAAGAAGAAGAAGAAAATTTTAATAGCTATGCTCAGGAGTGGACATTGTTATGTGGCTGAATACTCAGGGGAGTGGTTTATATTTTAAATCCTTACTTAAAGACAGTCTTACCCCTTTTGAGCTAATATAACAAAATGCCATAAAGTAGATTGCTTATAAACTATACAAATTTATTTATCACAGTGGTGGAGACTAGAAGTCCAGATCAAGACACTAACATATTAAAGTCTGATAAGGGTCTGCTCTGCAGTCCATAGACGGCACCTCCTAGCTGTGTCCTCATATGATTTGAGAGGCAAAGCAAGCAGTTCTCTGGGACCTCTTTTATAAGGAAACTAATCCCCTTCATGAGAGTTGCCCCCACATCATCTAATCACCTCCCAAAGACCATCACCGCTTAATACCATCACACTGGTGACTGGCCTTGAACATAAGAATTTTGGGGGGCACAAACGTTCAGATCACAACTAATGGTAATAATAAAACTGGAGATGCAAAACATGGGGTAGCCATTAAATTTTGTAAAGCAAGTGTGTCCAGTGAAAACACAAAATCATGAAGGAATTGAAAGAATAAGAATTTTGAAATGGCAACAAGAATCACACAGGACTAAAAAGTCTGAGAGTTCAAAGAAGAAAGGAAGAATAGAATCATAGAGATTAATGAAACAAGTTTAATAAGAAGAAGAGAATTATAGATATGCTAAAGAGAGATCAAGTAAGGGACAACTGGAAAAGTCCACTGCCATGGCCAGTAAGGAAGCCAGCATTGTGCTGCAGGTAGAAATCATAATATGAAGAGATGAGGAGTGAGCGGGGTAGGAAGATGTAACAATAGCAAAACAGCATAGGAAGATGATGAACAGGAAGATAGTAAGGAAGTGAGGTTTGCTTGAGAACGGTTTTTACAATTTTCTATTATTTAAATGGCACAGACTTGAGCTCATTTATAGGTTCATGGGAATTACTCAGTGATGAAATTTTCAAATAATTGACTAAGTGTAGTTATAAGGAATGTTATCCAAAGTATGATTAAAGGTTTTTACTCTGATAGAACATGATCAAATAAGAAAAGATATCTACAATCTTTTAGAGAAGGGGGAAAGAAATAAGGATGGGAATAAGTATTTTCAGGTATTGGCTAAGGTGGCTAAAAATGTATGTCTTATACCATCTTACCATTACCATATGGCAAAATCAGATGCAGTTTCAGTTTTTGCACTGTTTTTTTGCACCTTTCAGCACTCAGCTCTATGATTCTGTATTATATTCCTTTCTAACTTCATTTCTTCTGCTTTCTTCCTTTTTTATCTTCTCAATTTATTTCATTTTATTTTTATCCTTACAAAAAGGTCTTGAGGTAGATTACAGAGATAAATGAAATCCCTCAATATAGCAAATCAGAACAGAATGTAAAGGATAAATTAAAGGGGGGACAGAATAAGGATTTGAAATGGAGATAAAAATGAGTTTAAGTAAAAATGTATATGTAAAATTTCCATGCAATCACTAAGGCCAAAACCAAACTTTGACATCAAGTTTTCTTGTCATTAATATGAATGGGAAATCTCTATGTTAAGTAATACGTACTGTTTGTGAAATACATGCAAATCCTTAGGACAAACACAAATATTTCTAATATGTGGAATCCACTCAGGAATTCTCATAAAAGAAATCCTGAATAATGAAATTGAGATAACATTTTAACAGATACTATTACAGTCTACATACAGGTGAATTTAAAACAATTACGTTGTTACTTATTGTGAGCAATGACATCATACTGAAACAATGCTCTGAGGAACAAATTGAATACTTCCTACTTATATAGCTTTCTGCATAGCTTAATCCTGAGTAGATTTTTGAATATATGGGAAAAATAGACTGCATAGTTTTCCTCAAAGATTATTTATTGTAGATAATATTTTATTTGATATAATATGATTAGAAGTTAAAGATTGTAATTCTTGGCCTTTCTCTATGTCACAGCTTGATGTAACTTTAGTGAAAAAGCACTTACATCATCAGTCAGTTAAGTTGAGCATTTGTGAAATTTTAGGAACTATCAAGCAGAGACAATTGAAGAAGAACTGATAGAACACTCATGGCCAAGATCAAGATATTCTGTAACAAACTATTTTGAGTACACATAAACATTAAAAAGGAAAATTTAAAATTATATTAAAAATCCTGATGTGACAATAATTCCAACCTTAGAACTTTTAAGGCAATTGCAAATCTTAATTGGCTTATATATTTAAAAAACTTACTATAAATACATTTAAATTTTGAACATAATTGCTTCACTGCTATCCATTGTACCATTTAATAGAAAATATTTTTGAAATTGTCAGAAATTGAAATATTTGATTGTTTTGATCATTAGCTATAAGCTTTTTCAGGTTTTTAAACTTCTATCAATAAAAATTACTCTAGTAATTATTAGATGGCAGGGCTAGTTTTCTTTTAACACCATGCAAATACCAAATTCTATCAAATAACTTGTTTTGGTATCAGAAGATGTTTCCTGTATGTTCTCTATAGCAGGAAATGTGACTTCAGGTCATTTTAGCTCATGTTAAAGAAAATAAGAAAGAGGCCGCAGGCTGGAGATGGTCCCTGTTCCTCGGCCTCTTACAAAAACAAACTGAAATTTGATGTGGATGTATTTCTTGTAACTTACCTGAAAAAAGATAGAGTCTCACTTTGTCACAAACAGTCAACTGGCCAATTAGTTATGTAACTGGAGACCTCCCATCAAATCATAACCACCACATCCAGGTAAAGCAAAAACCTAGCAGTAGCCATCAAGTAGTTTATTTGCTTTACTTCCACATTCAGCAAATAAATGCTCCCTATTCTCACGGCTGGCGGGGAGCTCTCTGAACCCCTTTCAGTTTTGAGTGATGCCTGACTCAGGAGTTGTTCCTTGCTTATATAAACTCTGTTAAACTTATTTAGTCTAAAGTTATTCTTTTAATAGTAATAATAATAATAGTGGAGTTGAGAAATCTGGAATATGTCCATGATTTGCTCTACTAGAAATTAGTAACTCATGTCTAAACACCATTCATAATTATGCTCATTTGACAGAATGTTAAAAAGCTGTATTTGTATGGATCACAATAGGAATGGCTATCCTGTGTTTATGTGGTATATCACCTTACTTCTTGTTCACAGTATAGAGGCTAAGAAAAAGGGCACTGGATCTGCCAACGACCTTATTTATTCTCTAAGTATTTCTTCACAAAGTCTGACACACTGTTCTGCAATGAAATAACTTGATATAAAGCTTAGCAGTTTCTTTTACAAAATATTAGCCTGAGAAACACAAAGCTAATGTCTATCACAAAAGAAGCTAGCATACCATTTGGATAGAATGTCTGTAATTTGAAAGGGGAAGCTTTGTCTTTAAAATGAAGGAGGGTGAGATAAATTATATTTGAATTCAAAACAAACACTTCATGTCTATTTTTAACCTATGATCAAAGATAGAAACTCACAATTCAGAAAAATTATTGAACGGCTTTAAGAATATTACATGCTTTTGCTAATTTAATCCTCATAATGTTGTGATCTTTTTAGAGATTTATAACCCTCATTATAATATAGCCAAATTGAGAACAGGACACCAAGTAACTTATCCAAAATTACATCATTTTTTAACCTTGTTACAACAGTAAGATTTGAAATTAACTTGACAGTAACTCTGGCTGCAGAATCTATGCTCATAAACACTAAGCAGCATATCTCCTTGTGTAGAAAGCAATAATCTTGCACTGTCTACACTATCTAATGCTCTAAGCAATAGCCATAAATGGCCATGAGCACTTGAAATGTGGCCGTTCAGGTTTCAGGTGTGCTGTAAGTGTAAAATACACATCAGATTTTGAATATTTAATATAATAGATAATGTGAAAATGTAAAATATTTCATCAGTGATTTTGACAATGATTACATGTGGAAATAATACTTGGGATATACTGATGTTATTAATGTTAAATGTTATAACATGTTAATGTTAATAAAATGTTATTAATATTAAAATTAATTTTACTTGTTTCTTTTTCTCTCATGAAGCATTGTTTTTAACATGATAGGTGGGAAGTCAGATTACAGGATCCAAATAAACACTTAATAAATGAATAAATTAATGGTTGACGCATTATAGCTACTTTTCTGGATAAAATACCAACACTTTTGCTCAACATAGATGCACTAATATTTTGGCTTTTGTGAGAGTCTGTGTCTGCAGAACAGGAATATTACTTTTTAATTTTAAATATATTTTTGAAAACAATTTATTGAAGTTTGACATACAAAACTGTACATATTTAATCTATACAAATTAATGAATTTGGAGATAAGTAAACCATTTCCACAATTTATGCTGCAAACATGTCCATCACCTCTTTTAAGATGATACTATTAACAAAATAATGTAATAGCATTTTATGGAATGTTTGCTGGGTTCTAACCAATGCTTGCTTGTTCTAACCCTTTCATTCAATATACATAATTGTATAAAGTAGGTATTATTGATAACCTTACTTAAAAAATGAGAGAAGTGGAGCCAATAGAGGTTAAATAAAATTCTGAGGGTCAAATAATTAGTAATTGAGAGTGGAATTCAAAGCTAGGTAGGGCTCTGGTAGATGAGGATGAAGATATTAATAAAGTAATAAACTTGGGGGTAAGGATATTCATTTACTAATCTTCTAATCTTATTTTTTAATTCCTCGGGTCATCTTGGGCAAGGCAAGTAACTATTTTGTGTAACAGTTTGCTCACCAATGAAATGAAGAGATCTAAATATCTTATAATATATATATTTTTAAGAACATCAAAGTCTGAAAAAACAATATGAATCCAACTTTTCTTTCAAGGATTTTATCCCAGCATCCCTATACAAGTTGTGCACCACAGCCAAAGTGAACTAGTTATTGATTCTTGAATACACCCAACATGTGTTCTTACACCTCACATATGGTGTCCTCTCTGCCTACATGTATTCTCCTTCATCTCTCACTACGGAGACTGCTTAATTTTCAGTGCTCCTATCAGCCTTTGTGTCCTCCTTTATTCTTTTTTGATTATTAGCTGCACGTAACTTCCTTGCCTTTTGAACAATCATTAGGTTTTAACTATATTTCAGAATTTATCTCCCTTCATATAACATTATGGTTATGGTATACTTGATTAATTATTATGCATTTATAAGCTACTTCATTTTTTTTTTTTTTTGAGACGGAGTCTCGCTCTGTAGCCCAGGCTGGAGTGCAGTGGCCGGATGTCAGCTCACTGCAAGCTCCGCCTCCCGGGTTTACTCCATTCTCCTGCCTCAGCCTCCCGAGTAGCTGGGACTACAGGCGCCCGCCACCTCGCCCAGTTAGTTTTTTATGTATTTTTAGTAGAGACGGGGTTTCACCGTGTTCGCCAGGATGGTCTCGATCTCCTGACCTTGTGATCCGCCCGTCTCGGCCTCCCAAAGTGCTGGGATTACAGGCTTGAGCCACCGCGCCCGGCCTATAAGCTACTTCATATCAAATATCATGCTTTACTCCTTTGTGTATTTTCTGCATTTTACATTAGTCATAAATACTCCAATATGATTCTCAAGTTTAATAGCAACTTCACCTGACTACTAAGAAATCCAGTGGTAATTTCTGTCTCTAGAAAGAGAGATAGATAGATAAATTTTCCTTGCAAAAAGAGGTGGCAGTTGAGACTTTTGAAATTCACTGCAGCAATTTTGAGAAAAAAATGTAATTACAGAATTTATATCTTCTTTTTCTTTCTAATTGGAAAAAATATTGAGTGCACACATATATTCTGACATTAATACACATCAAATTATTCTTAAGTTAATATCAAGACATTTCCAGTAACTAATTCTAATGCAATAGAAAGTAATTATATATTTGGCAAGTTCATAAGTTCTCTGCTTGTCAAATTACACAACCAAATATTCATTTTATTGGTTTAGTTTTCTATATTAAGATATATCATAAAATTTTCCAGACAAAAATTAGATCTATATATTAGATCAAAATGTTGAGCATTAAAATTATGAAGTGACTCAAAATCTGAAATTATTTAGGTAAAGAAAGGAGTCATTTGTAAAATTTAACAGATATGCAACTTCACTTTCTATTGATATATTTTCTACGTCAATTTTTTTGGAGAGAGTAGGAAGTTCATTCAGGTGTTGATTTTAAGGCATTATTTTACAATACCACAAAAATAAAAAATAAAAATCCCTAGAAAACAGTTAACTGAAAACACCCACCATGGGTCAGCACTAAAGTCAAAACCAGTTGGCCTGTGAAGAAGAAATACTGAGTTTCTGTATTCATGAACAGGGGTGACATATTAATTCACGATTATTAAAACATCAACTTTTAATTATTTGTTAAATATATTTTAACAATTTCAATGTTCAGATTAATCCAATTTCCTTAAGAACAATTTTATAGTTATTATTCTTGTTAACTTTGGCATTTTACAAACAATTTCAACATTAATAATCATAAAATCTCTTTCAATGACAAGTATAAACATCATAAAACATAAATGTTCACTCTTTGAAATATTTATTTGGCCAAAAGTATTGAATACATAACTTGTCAGAAATGGGCCTGTATAGTTACTTCGATTAATGGATCTACATATAAAGGATAAAGATGCTTTATCAATATGTTGCTATTAGTTTTCTAAAGAATTTAGAATGTATATACACATAATATCTGTATTATGTATAGTTTAATATATAAAATAAGATGTTTAAATATAAATATTATTATTTAATTCATTAGCATTATAAGTAGAAAATACATATATATGTATCTGTGTGTGTATGTGTATGTATGAACTATAGACTATTTCCTAATTTCTTAGAATGTGTTGATGTGGAAAACAATTTGTATTTTATGCAAACCTATTATGACATTCTGTAGACCTTTCTTAATATGTAACAGGAATTGGAACTTAGAGCAACCATAAAGAAAATAAATCTTTGTATAACTGGCAATCACAATATTAAAGCATGAAAACCAGGAGAATTTGAGAAAACACATTGTCGTTTCTTCACTTCATTCCCATTCTAGCTACTTTCCAATACAGAGACAGATATCTGAGTGGCAATTCATTTGAAACTTTTGCATTTCAAAATACAGTCTTTGTTGAATAAATAAAAGATGTTGTCCGATTTAAACTGACAGAAGAAGAATCCAGAATGATATTTCATTCAAGCAAAGTTATTGCACATAAAAATAAAATAGTTCCAATAATTCTATTTCATTTATGAACATAAACTTCTTATAATTAGAATATAAAGATATTCTTCACCATTATACTTACCTTATGTTTAGTCTCATGAAGTATTTACAAATATTTGTTATGATTACTGGTGTAGAATTGACAGAAATAAATATCTATAGATTTATATGTTTTGTACATTAATAAATTTCAAATAGATACACTGTTTTAAGATATCTACACGTGCATGAAATAAAGGTTAAATTGTGCTAGAATTCAATTAGATTAATATTTTTGCTGAATATTATAAATATATATTTCATCTAATATGGCATACAGATATGCCAATATTTTAAACAAGTTAGTTGGATTTGAAAGGATGTATGCCATTTAAAAAATTATGTATGTAGGCCGGGCTCAGTGGCTCACTCCTGTAATCCCAGCACTTTGGGAGGCCGAGGTGAGCAGATCACGAGGTCAGGAGATGGAGGCCATTCTGGCTAACACGGTGAAACCCCGTCTCTATTAAAAATACAAAAAAGGAAGGAAGGAAGGAAGGAAGGAAGGGAGGGAGGGAGGAAGGAAGGAAGGAAGGAAGGAAGGAAGGAAGGAGGGAGGGAGGGAGGGAAGGAAGGAAGGAAGGAAGGAAGGAAGGAAGGAAGGAAGGAAGGAAGGAAACTTAGCCGGGCTTGGTGGCGGGCACCTGTAGTCCCAGCTACTCGGGAGGCTGAGGCAGGAGAATGGCGTGAACCGGGGAGGCGGAGCTTGCAGTGAGCCGAGATGGCGGCACTGCACTCCAGCCTGGGCGACAGCGAGAGTCCATGTCACAAAAAAAAAAAGAAAAAAAATTATGTATGTATAAGAAATAGATTAATGTGTGCTCAGGTTAAAAGGCATCTTTATTAGTGTTCTTTACATGCCAGTTACACATTTAACTTACATTCAGACTCCATGAAAATCACGTGGTGAAAAATGTGTGGAGCACCTGGTGCTTCTTTCCTTCTAAAATCTCTCACGTTTTCTTAGTTCTTCTGTACATCATTAATTCCTTCTAGCTAAGAATCCACACTTCATTGTGTTATTCCTAAATTTTCTTTTCTGTGAATATATTAAATGCTTTATTTAATTCCCTCTGGAACTCCATAATTATCAAAGCATCCCTGAACTATAAAATGGAGTTGTACAGAAAAGATAACATCATTTTCTCCTTCTTTCAACCATTCCAGATGTGTCTGTGCATGCTAATCAAAGTGCTCCTCTTCTTTTAGACAGCCCTACTTTTCCTTAGCCACTTAATTTGTCACCGCCACCTATTCAAAACCCTCCCCATACACTATATCTTCATTGAGTTCTTGGTAAGAACCTACAAATTTGACATGCATAATAGAGAAGATACAGCCTTTGAAACTTGGACATTTTTATTCTTATTTCAACATTCATGACCTCTAACAATTAATCTTTTTTTTTTTTTTTTTTTTTTTTTTTTTGAGACGGAGTCTGGCTCTGTGGCCCAGGCTGGAGTGCAGTGGCGCGATCTCTGCTCACTGCAAGCTCCGCCTCCCGAGTTCACGCCATTCTCCTGCCTCAGCCTCCTGAGTAGCTGGGACTACAGGCTCCCGCCACCACGCCCGGCTAATTTTTTGTATTTGTAGTAGAGAAGGTTGTTCACCGTGTTAGCCAGGATGGTCTCGATCTCCTGACCTCATGATCCGCCTGCCTCGGCCTCCCAAAGTGCTGGGATTACAGGCGTGAGCCACCGCGCCCGACCACAATTAATCTTTAGTGTTTGAGTTAATTTTCCCTGATGTATGAAATGGATTTAGAACCTCATGAAAATTAAATAAATTAACATATTACACATCTAACAAAGAAGAGTCATCCTTAGGTATACACAGTGGTCTGGGTCTAGGACCTTTCATGGATACCCACAACCTCGGATGCTCAAGTCCCTGATACAAAATGGTGTAGTATTTACATATGAGTTATACACATTCTTCTGTATATTTTAAATCATTTCTATATTCCTTATAATTTAATACTATGTAAATGATTTGTAAATAGTCATTGTACTGCATTGTTTAGGGAATAATAACAAGAAAAAACCCTGCACCTGTTCAGTAGACACAGTGTTTTTTTAAAAACACCTTGATTCATGGTTGATTGAATCCGTGTATACTGAGTACTGACCATACTGTCACACAGGAGTCACTTAGTAAGTGGTAGTTTTCTATAAATTTTTTAAAAATACCATTCTATTTTTTCTTATTTCATGATGTATAATTACTCACTAAGCTCCAAGTAACCACCAGAGACCATATTAGATGCTACCTTTAGAATATAAGGCAGCATACTTGACTTCAAGGATTTATTTTATTTTACTACATAATCTTGTCTAAAACGCTGAAATCTGACTCCTGTCTGTCACCATCTATTGAAAGTTATTTCTCAGAACTTACTATGGAATCTCCTTTATTCCACATATTCAATTACTATCTGTTGAACAGCAGCATAGTACATGCTATCATCATTTTCCTTGACTTTGCAGCATTCGACATTGATCAACATCTCCCCATTTTGAAATTCTCCTCTTGGAAGCTTATTTTATATCAATATTCTTTTCTTTCTGCTCCTGTGATTTGTATCCTTCTGCCTTGCTGTAATTCATTCTTCCATAACCTATTGTAGGTTTTTGTAATCCTATCGACATTTAACCCTCTAGTTAATGTCTTAGTTCTCCCCTGACCTCACGCTGAGCTTCAGTCCTACATTTCTAGTTGCCAGCTATATATTTCTATGTCTTACCATCTCAAACTCAATGCATCTTTAAAATAATTCTACAAATGTAGACATAAAGGCTTTGACATAAACCCCTTGAACTATGAATGTCCTGTTATTACTAACACTAGTCTCACAGTTCGTCACCCTTGTCTTAATCTGCGGTGCTTCAGAATTTATATACAGGAGGAATTAGAGAAAACAGTTCAATAACATAGAAGAAAGAATCATAGATTAAGAAATTTTTCTTAAAGTTTTTCATGGAAATCACCTTATATATTATTTTTAAATGATAAAAGATAACACAAACTTTAAAAATGCTTTATTTTCTACTTTTCTAAAATTATAAAAATATAAATTAAAATTGTATTATTATTAGAGGTATATTTAATATTGTTAATATTTAAGATGGTTTGTAGAACAGTAATGGATATTATTAGAAGGCTCAGATCTGCCATCCCTCACCTCAGCTTACCCTGGAGAACTGTGATAGATACATTTAACTCTTCCTACATTTTTTTTGTTGTTGTTCTTTCAAACTTTTATTTTAGGATCATGGGGTACATGGGCAGGTTTGTTACATGGATTAATTGCATGTTGCAGGGGTTTGGTGTACAGATTATTTAGTCCCCACTTAAAGATTATAGTACCTGATAAGTGCTATAATAGTTTTTCCAATCTTACCCTCCTCCCACTCTCCACACTCAAGTAAACCCCAGTATCCATTGCTCCTTTTTTTGTGTGTGTTCATGTGTACTCAGTGTTTAGCTCCCACTTATAAGTGAGAACATGCAATATTTGATTTTCTGTTCCTGCATTAACTTGCTTAGGATAATGGCCTCCAGTTTCATGCATGTTGCTGCAAAGAACATAATTTTATTCTTTTCAATGACAGCATAGTATACCATGGTGTGTATTTATCACATTTCCTTTATCTAGAGAACCCTGATGGGCATCTAGATTGATTCCATGTCTTTGCTATTGTAAATAGTGCTGCAATGAACATAATGTGCATGTGTCTTTAGGATAGAATTATTTATATTTCTTTGAGTATATACCCAGGAATTGGGTTGCTGGGTCAAATGGTAGCTCTACTTTTTAAGTTATTTGAGAAATCTCCAAACTGTTTTGCTCAGTGGCTGGGCTAATTTACATTCCCAAGAGCAGTGGTATAAGGATTCCCTTTGCTCCACAGCCTTACCAGCATCTGTTATTTTTTGACTTTGTGATAATAGTCATTCTGATTGGTGTGAGATGACATCTCATTGTGGTTTTGATGCATTTCTCTGATGATTACTGATGATGAGCATTTTTTCATGTGCTTGTTGGCCATATGTATGTCTTCTTTTGGGAAGTTTCTGTTCATGTCGTCGTTTATCTTTTAATAGGGCTGTTTATTTTTTGCTTGTTTGTTTGTTTAAATTCCTTATAGATTCCAGATATTAGACCTTTGTCAGATGAATAGTTTGCAAATATTTTCTCCCATTCTGAAGGTTGTCTGTTTACTCTGTTGACAGTTTCTTTCGCTGTGGAGAAGCTCTTTAGTTTAATTAAGTCCCACTTATTTTTGTTGCAATTACTGTTGAAGTCTTCATCATGAAATTTTTATAGGGCCTATGTCCACAATGATATTTCCTAGATTATCTTCTTTTTTATAGTTTTGGGTTTTATATTTAAGTGTTTAATCTACCTTGTGTTGATTTTTGTATATGGTTAAAGAAAGGGCTCCAGTTTTGATATTCTGCATATGACTAGCCTGTTATCCCAGCACAAATTCTTGAATAGGGGGTTCTTTCCCCATTGCTTGTTTTGGTCAATTTTGTTTATCTTGGGCTTCTCTAACCTGTTCCATTGATTTATGGTCTGTTTTACGACCAGTACTATGATGTTTTAGTTACTGTAGCCTTGTAGTATAAAGTTGGGTAGTGTGAGGCCTCTTGATTTGTTCTTTTTGCTGAGTATTGCTATGGCCATTTGGATTCTTTTTTGGCTCTGCATGAATTTTAGAATAGTTTTTCTAATTCTGTGAAAAATGCCATTGATAGTTTAATAAGGATAGCATTAAATCTCTAGACTGCTTTGTATAGTATGGTTATTTTAACAATATTAATTATTTCTATTCATGAGCATGTAATGTTTTTCCATTTGTTTGTGTCATCTCTGATTTCTTTCAGCAGTGTTTTGCAATTCTCATTTTGGAGATCTTTTGCCTCCCTGGTTAGCTATATTCCTAGGTTTTATTTTTTTTGTGTGTGGCTATTTGTTAATGAGATTTCACTCTTGATTTGTCTCTCAGATTGGACATTATTGGTGTATAGAAATGCTACTGATTTTTGTACATTGATTTTTGGTACTGAAACTTGGCCGAAGTTGTTTATCAGATCTAAGAGCTCTTGTATAGAGATTGTGAGGTTTTCTAGGTGTAAAATAATATATGTGAAGAGAGATAGATTAACCTCCTCTTTTCTTATTTGGATGCCATTTACTTCTTTCTCTTGCCTAATTGCTCTGGGTAGAACTTCTAGTACTATGGTGAACAGGAGTGATGAGAGTGGTCATCCTTGTCTTATTCTGGTTCTCAGGGGAATTTTTCTAGCTTTTGTCCATTTAGTATAATGTTGATGTGGGTTTGTCATCATTGACTCCTTATTTTTAGATATGTTTCTTAGATTCCCTAGTTTTCTGAGGCTTTTTAACATGAAGGGATGTTGAATTTAATTGAAAGCCTTTTCTGCATCTATTGAAATGATCACGTGGGTTTTTATTGTTTTTACGTAGAAATTAAATAAGCTGCTCCCGAATGACATGGGTAAACAATGAAATTAAGACAGAAAAATAATTCTTTGTAACTAAGTAAAACAAAGATACAACATATTGAAATCGCTGTAACACAGTTATATCCAGGTTAGAAAAAATTTTATAGTGCTAAATATCCGCATGAAAAAGTTAGAAAGACCTCCAATTAACAATCTAACATCACACCTAGAGGAACTGGAAAAACAAGAGCAAACCCACCCCAAAGCTGCAGAAGAAAATTAATAACCTAATCAGAGCTGAACAGAATGAAATTGAGATGTTAAAAATTATACAAAAGATCAATGACACCAAAAGCTGGTTATTTGAAAGAATAAATAAGACTGATGGCCTGCTAGCTAAGTTAATAAAGAAAAAAATAGCAAATCCAAATAAACACAATCAGAAATAATAAAGGTGACATTACCCCCACCCTAATTCATTTTAAGAGGCCAGCATCATTGTGATACCAAAACTTAGGGGAGATGCAATGAAAAATGAAAGTTTCAGGCCTTCTATTTTCAGTTGTTCATGAGGCTCATTCAATTTATTTTATACAATATCTTAAACCTGTCCTTTCCTTTCTATTACCACTGCCAAAAACAACAGTCTTATGTAAGTGTCTGTAGCCTTGCATCCGGGGAACCACAGAAAACTTTTAGCTGATTTATTTGTGTACTGCCCCCGGCATTTTTTTCTCATTTAATCTATTCAATATATTACCTTCATATGAATCCTTCTAAAGTAGGATATTGATCAGGAAAATGTTAATATCGAAAATCCTGTTATCTCTGGTTTGCCTGATGGATAATTCCAAATATTTTTCAAAATTTGGAACCCTAGATAATCTAGTAATCTTAGTCTTAGTTGCTTTCAAATGGTTGTGTATATGAAACCATTAAATCAGCTTACCAAACTCTGTAAATGTACTTTTCACTTCCCCGCTTTCTCACATTTGCTCTTGTTGGTTTGTCTTTACTTATCTCTTAACTTCCCCCGTTAAATTGAGAGAAAATTTACGTTTTATTTTTCCCAACCAGTCTAGCTGGAACTTCGCCTCACAAACGAGCAACAAGGGAGTCTTTGCCTTTCTGAATTTTGTATATTTGACATAACTTAAGAAACACTGTAAAACATAAGCATCATGCTTAATAATTTGAAGGTTCTCTGATTTCTCACTTAGAATTAAAAGGCTGAGTATACAGCCATGTGTTTCTTTAAATTGAGCATGTACACGCATACACATAAATTGCTTATATAATTTACATACTTATATATGTGAACATATACATTGACAATTGTCCTGTCATCAGATCATCCAATTGATATTGCAGAGATTTAAGATGATATTGATATTACTTCTAGAGGCTAAATGTTGTATAATGATTTTAGCACATCATAGATGATAATCTTCATAGTGTATCTAAATCCTAATCTTTCCTTTGTTTCTTCCTCTTAATCTCCATGAAGAAGATTATAGATTTGAAAGGTGAACTAAGTTAGAATAAAACCATGTTAATCATCACCTTGGCAAAAATTGTGTGAAATTCAGTATAAAGAAAAGCATTACTAATAGCCCTTCTTAAGCATAGAAAAAGGGATACTGTATATGTGACTGATTCTAACTAAAATTAGGCATTGAATAATAGTTTTTAAAAACTCATACTGATGACTTTTACAAGTTTAAAAGTAGGTAAGGGAGTATGTTCTTTGTCAGGTAAACAATATCAATTACTATTTCCTTAATTGTTACCAAGTTAATACATTTTAGTTATTTTGCTTATTATTTTACATGTAATTTTACTCAGTGCATTACCCACATTACATAATATCAAATATTTTATACAAATATTATTTTTAAAATTTATCATTTTAAATGATAAAATACATTAAATTAAATTACAGCAGTACTTAGTCTCAATAAAATGTTACTAAAATTGATGTTATATAATTTTCTAGTCTTTCTCAAATTTGTACAATTACATTAATTTTTAATACACTAAGGCTATGAGAAACTACATTAAAATTTTTGAAATGCATAAAGTACTTCAATATTGAGTTGCTTTTCAACAAATAATTTTAATTTTTATGATAATGAACTAATTTGATAAATTATCTTTTCATGATCAAATAATCTTTTATTATTTAACCATTGCCATCTACATAACGAAATACCTGGATGGAGACATTTTTTATTAGAGGAAGAAAGGAAGAAGAGAAGGAAGAAACAAAGAAGCAGAGAAAGAA
Organism: Theropithecus gelada; assembly: GCF_003255815.1. NCBI lineage: Eukaryota > Metazoa > Chordata > Mammalia > Primates > Cercopithecidae > Theropithecus > Theropithecus gelada. The sequence continues at coordinate 26,787,096 of NC_037685.1, read as the reverse complement.
AGAAATCAAGAAAACAGCAAACAAATAAACAACAAAAATATTGTCTTTCCTTAGATCTATGTTAATGAAAACCAAGTAGCCAATTTGCATATCTATTTTACAACTGCAATAACTAATTTTCTCTACCAATTCTTCCAAATGAGTAAAACTGATTGAATTTCTCCTAAATTAGTAAAATATCTAGTTCTTCTAAAAGTATAAATTTCTTATGAACTGATTGTCATATCTATTAAATTTATATTATTTTCTGACTTGTTTTGACAAATAGCTCTCTTCCTCAAATTTAAATACCATTTTGATAGTAGTGATTATATGATAAGGTTAATGAATATTGTTACTCATTGATTTCAACATTCAAATAATTTTTAAGATTTCCAATTTGGGATAACTTCAGCAGCTGATATGCTCTCAGGCTGTGTACAAATATATTTAATCAAAGAAATGAGTCCTTGAAGCATTTTTTTTAAAGATATCCATTATGAATTAACATGAGCCCTTCATTTTATTTTGTATTTTTCCTCAGACACTGCCAAAATACAATAAACATGTAGTAAAAACAGACTGATGCTTTCAATTGCTACACTGTTTATAATGAGTTTATATTCATGTACCCTCTTTATTTTTTAAGTTGCTTTATTAGACTTTTTAATTTTTTTTATTATTATCAGGCACTAGGATGGGAGATTAAAGTTAAGATTTGCCTTCAAAGAGCTCACCCTTTAATAGAGGGACAGAGTAATTAAACATAAGTTAACTGTTCAAGGTACCGTGGAGAAGCATTGAAAAATTATATGTAGCCTTGATGGCATGGTAAAATTTGATTATTAGGTAGATTACAATTGCAGCAGTGTCCGAAATTGACTGCATATCAGAAAATATGACTCAGAGTATGATAAAGGAATTCTCCCAAATAATGACAGGCACTTGAACTGAGTATGATCTAGAGATACTTTGTATTGAATTGATTAGGGAATTAGTAAGAAAATACAATTTAAAAAATTATTGACAGACTTGAATATGAAGGTAATAAAAGAAGAACTTCCAGATTTTTGGCTAAGACAATGGTCATTTAACCTTGTGATAAATGCAACAATGGATACAAATTTCTTCATTTCGAGAGAAAATTATGAAATCGCTTTTGTACATTTTAATTTATTTTGGCTGCAGTGTATAAAGTGTAGATATGCTGAAATAATTAAATGCAGCAATGTATATATCAGGAAAGAAGTTTAGATTTATAAAAACAAAATTTAGAAATTCCAATTTAGTCACATTTAAACTTGTGGCTTCTTGAGCTATGGTACTTAATCTCATCATGCTTCAGTTTCTTCGTTTGTATTCTAGTAACGAAGAATATAATATCATTGTGGAGAAAATACATTAATTTATTAATACAACTACAGAGCTTAAAATAGTTCTCAAAATATATGCATTCAATTAATATTAGCTAATACAACAGAGAAAATGATGTCTCTATTTACAACTTTTTGGTGAAATTTGACTCTTATAAAGTTGTTCTGGAACGAGACAATCTTGAAGGAATATGCATCAGCTTGTTAAGAGGAAACAGAAAAAAAATAATAAATTTAGGTGTTCTGCAAAAAGGCTAGGTCCTGGGCTCAGCTGATGGGAGAGAGTGATGCAGTAGTAGGGGTAAATATCTACAATTTGTTCAAAGTCATTCACCAAGTGAACTGAAGTCCAAATATAGCCAATGTGATTCAACATCTATTTCAATGTACTTAAAAAAATTGGTTATTCACTAAACCAATTTCTAACCTCATGAACCAGAGTATATTTATGGAAACTAAGTAGTTCTGAACTCTACTTTGTTTTATTCACTTATACGTCCATCTTATGCCAATTCCACACTGTCTTGATTACCGTACCTTTAGAGGTGCCTAGTTTCCATTTTCCTAAAATACAGAACAAAAAGCAAATTTCCTCATATGTAATCCATCCAATGTAAGTTCTATCTAAAAATTATGTACATAGTAGAACCCAACTCATCATTGCCATAAATAGTATTTTTTATTTTGGCCTGCATAAGTGAACAGAAACATGTGGTCACAAGAAATAATTCTGGAATTTTCCAATTTTACTGTTAAATTTATGTAAGATATCAATGTCACCAGGTGACAGGAAAAGGTGACTAATAGATGAGAAACAAAATATAAATTGTGTTTGCCTCTCAATCAGTATTTAATTCATGTATTTTTGGCTCTTAACATGTCACACATGGCTTTAGGGAATTTGCAGAGAATAGGCAGGTAATGTCCCTGGTACATAGATGGTAATTTCCAGTAATAGAGACAGATAACAAACACATGAATAAATGTAGTTAATTGCAATAGTAATAAAGGTTGTAAAAAATTAAAATTGGGTCAAGTGCAGTGGTTCACGCTTGTAATCCCCGCACTTTGGGAAGGAGAGACAGGCAGATTGGTTGAGCCCAGGAGTTCTATACCAGTCTGAGCAATATGGTGAGTCCCTGTCTCCACAAATAATACACACACACACACACACACACACGTATATACAAACAAAAATTAGCCAGACATCATGATGGTGAGTGCTTGCAGTCTCAGCTACTTGGGAGGCTGAGGTGGGAGGATCTCTTGAGCTTGGTAGGTGGAGGTTACAGTGAGCCAAGATTGTGCCGCTGCATTCCAGCACAGGCGACAGAGTGAAACCCTGTCAAAAAAATTAATTAATTAAAAGTGGGCACTTACAAGGTAAGGACTGCAAGAGGAACAAATTTAAGTAAAACAATTAGAGAACTCTAGCTAAAACAAAGCTTGTGAGTTTGCAGAAAATTGGATTCATTTGAAGAACATAAGCTTTATACACCTACAGAATAGTAAGAGATGGTGAATGCAGAAGGAAATTAGGTTGGAAATGTGGCCAGAGATCAAGAAGAACCTATTAGTCTCTGGTAAGTAATCTGAGTTTCTGTTTGTTTTTTAATTCATTGGGAAATCTTGGGAGGGTTACAAGAAAGTAAATTATGGATAATTAGAGTTCTCATTATTTAACAGACCACCCCAAACTTTTTGGCATAAAACAATATTTTCTTTGGCTCACCAATCCGCAGTTTGGTGAAATGAAGGCTTATCTTTCCTTCATCACATCATCTGCATCAGCTCAACTGGGAGATGGAAGATCCACTTGTAAAAGAAATCTCTCTTCCACGGGTGCAAATTAATACAGTTGACTAGAAACTCAGCTGGTTCTGAGGGGCAGAAGCCTCTGTTCCTTTCCATGTGGATTTCCTCAGAAAGGCTTCTCTGCTGCACTCTCTGGGCTTGACAACAAGGTAGCTGGACATAAGGTGAGCCTCCCAGGAGACAGAAAGTGGAAACTACCAGTTTGTTTTATACTTGTTCTAGGAACTGGCACATCATTTCTATCGGACACTATTCATATGTATACGGAGTCCAGATTTCAGCGAGACACGTAGACTGTATTTCTGAATGGAAGGAATATTAAATGATTTTGGGACCATGCTCTCCTCTGACCACCAATTATTTACATTTCTCCCATATTCAATATATAGTCACACTGTCCAAGAAACCCCAGGATTTTTGTGCCATTACAGCATCAGGAAGAAAATCAACACCTAACTAACAACTTGTCATCTAAATTATGTATATATATGGATGATGCCCTTTAGTTGCTGTTCCTTGGGTATGTCTCCTTGAGTACAGCTCTCCTTTGACACAAAGCTATAGGAAATAAAGAGGCAAGCTATCTTCTCTCAAAATTTATTGGTTGGTCAACATACCCAAAATTTATTGGTTGGACAGACATAGGCTAATTACAATAGTCATTGAAGGGGGTGAATAAATAGGAAGCCCAGTCACTTATCCATAGTAATCTTTAAATCCAGCTAAAAATATTGCTATATACTTAAATATTTAAAGGCCATGTGCAGTGGCTCACGCCTATAATCCCAGCACTTTGGGATGCTGAGGCAGGCGGATCACGAGGTCAGCAGTTTGAGACTAGCCTGGCCGATCTGGTGACACCCCGTCTGTACTAAAATACAAAAATTAACAGGGCATGGTGGCACATGCCTGTGGACTCCCAGCTACATGGGAGGCTAAGGCAGAAGAATCGCTTGAATCTGGGAGGTGGAGGTTGCAGTGAGCCGAGATCATGCCACTGCACTCCAGCCTGGATGACAGAGCAGACTCCATCGCTCGCTCTCTCAGTTTCTCTGTCTTTCTCTCTCTCTCTCTCTCTCTCTGTGTGTGTGTGTGTGTGTGTGTGTCTGTGTGTCTGTGTGTGTGTATGGCTCTCTCTTTCTCTCTCTATATATGTGTGTGTGTGTGTGTGTGTCTGTGTGTGTGTGTGTATATGGCTCTCTCTCTCTCTCCCCATATATATATATGTATATGACTAGTTTGTTGACTGGGTCACAGTGCTGCTTTCCAGGAGTTATTCTTAATGGCTTATAGTTTGCTTCTTTTGGATATTTGCTCTACCTTTTGAAACATATTTCATTTTCCATACAATGTAGCTTCTGTTCACTCATGAGTAGTTTTCTAACCACAAAAGTTTAGGAGTTTAAATGCCTGTTTTCATTTTGTACTGTCTTTGTTCCTTTCAGTCCAATTTGGCAAGGCTTTCACCAGAATCATTTATAGGCATTCTTTGAGTTTTATTGCTACTCACTCAATTAGGTAGAAGCCACAACCACAAATCTTATTGAGATAAGCTTTACTACAACTTGAGATCATTGTAAGGCTACTATGGGACAATAATAGCTAATTAAACTTGGGGCTTATCCTGTACTGGCAATCGGGTATAGCTGGAGCTGGAACAGCAGACGAACTGGGGCTGGCCATATCACCCTTCTTATAGTCTTGAGGTCTCCTCATTGTGATCTCTCCATGTGGGCTAATTTGGGCTTTGTCATATCGTGGTGGCTGGGTGCCAAGAGTGATTATCCCAGTAGAACCATGTCCAGTTTGATGACCTAGCCTTAGAAGTCACATAGCATAAGACATAGACATAAGATCCCCAGGATTAAAGAGAAGGCAACAGACCCTCACCTCTTGTTAGGAGAATTGTTAAGGTCATGTTGTAAGTGAAAGCGTAATAGAACATCATATTGTGGTCATTTTTTAAGAAAATACAATCTTCCACGGTTAGAATTTAGACTAAACTAAAATAACAAAGTAATCAAATATGCAATCATTTTACAAAGTTATATATACTACATATTATATGTATATATAGTTACATAGTTGTTGTTTGTTCTCATTGCAACAGTCCAGAGATAGTCCTCATCTGGTACCAAAGCTCCAAAGAATGGTAATTCCCAAAATACAGCTTCTTTCTCTGGTCAACTGTAGGAAACAATACTTCCCTGCCAGTGAGTAAAGGCCAAGGGAGTATATGTCACATTTGTTTTAATTGCATTCTGAAATAGCAGACATTACCTCGCTCCCCTCTAATTGGATAATGCTAGTCATATGTAGTCATATGTTATAATAACCTGCAAAAAATGATAGAACACTTAGTCTTTAGCCGGGAAACCATGTGGCTAACACAAACCTAGTGGTTCTATCATTAACAAAGGTAAGATGAATGTCATTGGAAAACTAGTGGTTTCTGCTATAAATGGCATAATCTAATTATTGTTTCAAATTATATATGTAGTACTGTTTGGGGAACAAACTGGGCAAGATAGTAACTGTAGAGCCTGGACTTAGATTTTTGGATTGACTAACTAGGTGTATAATGGCATCATTACTGAAAAAGAGAAAAAGTTTTCTTATAGGGTGGAATTCAAATACATACTTTCATTTTCTTATGTGTTAATATTATGATGTTTTCTTGAAAACTAAGTCAAAATGGCAAGCTGAAAGTTAGCTGAATTCATCGAGAACTCATAGGGAAAGACATGGGCAGAATTTTTAATTTGGGGTCAATAGTATGGAAATGCTCTCTATTGAAATATTGAAAACTATAAACTTGCTTCGGGAAACTCAAGATATCAGAAAATAACTGAAGAAGAAAATGATGCAGAGAAGTGAGGAGCAGTAGTGTTGTTGTTTGTTTAAAGGCTAAAGGAAGTCATCTGGGAGGCAGACACCCCAAAAAGATGAAAGAGGAAAAGAAGACTGATACTGATAAGCTTCTCTTTTGCTTTTCCTAGAGATTTAGTTGTGCTCATTAGGGTATGTAATTCAAGGATATAATTTGGCTAAGGTTTTAGGAAGTTATTTTTAAATCTATTCTCTGTTTTGTGGTTTTGTGCTTCTATCTTTCTGCTTAGTATTCTGTTAAATATCTATTGCTCATGGGCGATTACACATATTACCCAATAGAGGGTCTCCCTGTTTTTCTCTCCCACTGTATCTAGTTTTTTATTTTATAATATTTAGCACAATTAAAAATGTTGTTCTACTTTGTGTATTTTTGTGCAAAATAACCTATCTTATCTAGGATTCAACATCCTAGAGTATAGAATTTGCACTTTGCATAAAATTGGAACTTTTAAAAAACGTGATCAATGACCATTGGATATGTAATTTAGAGTTCCATCTACAAACACATTACTGACTGTATAATTAACAACATATAAGGGACCCTACCCTAATAAGGTTGGGAGCATGTGACTCAGTTTTAGAATGAGTTGGGGAAGCATTGATTTTCCCTTTTGTCTTTGTAGAGTTTTTCCTTGGAGACAGCTCTTTTTGCTGTCTCTTCACCAGTAGAGTCATAGTATTTGAAGAGCCATGATTAGAAGAAAGAACTGTAGAAAATGGGCCAAGAAACCCATTAGTGAAGCTTTTAGTGTTGTTCTAAAGCTTGCCAGTGGTCTAGGCGAAAGGAGTTCTGAAAGCTTTATGTAATAGACTTACCCAACTCATGAATCCACTGGGGCTTGGACCAAAGCCATAGCTAGAATTGGAATGTGTGCACTACTTCTCTGGATCCTCTGGTTATCTCTCTTTTGATTTTATGGCTCTAGAAAATGGTGGTTGAGGATTCAGATATTCTATCTAGAAATCAAATATAATTTCAGTGGTGAAAAAACATGCAAAAAAAGAAGTTGCAACAAGCCTAAAAAGCAAGGATTTATATTCACAATATCTAGATATCTTAACAGAGACTAATATAAATTTTGTGATGTGTGTGAGGTCACAAGACTAGTAAGTAAAAGAACAGGAATTAGATTCAAGATCTCTTGTAATACAAGAATATGTGCTCTCCATATTTTATTAATTTGCTTACATAGTAAATAAAAATAGCATTCACAAAAGATAGCCTCCTTTGCTACTCTAAAATTGTTACAATTGTACTGGGTTTGAGAGAAAGGAGTATTCCCTGAGGAATCAGACCTGTGGGAGAAACGTATTTAGATAAGAGTAGGAGAGAAAGATGGATTCTTAAGGTAAAAGAGGTGTAAAGGGGCAAGTTAAGACTTACAGTACCAGGTGAGTGCAACTTGTTCTTCACCTGCCCCTGTAGACAAGTAATAGGTTACGAATGAGTCAAGAGTACAATAGCCACACACTGAATTACTTTAAATGTCGTTCTCTTTCTTTCATGTTGTTATAATGTTGTTTCCAAAACTATGCATTTTAATGATTAATAAACAACATGAATTCAATTTTTTCATAGACTGACTTGACATAAGAACAGGATTATTACAGCCCTATTGTATTTTCCTCTCAGGAAATACTTGTAATAAATGTTCTTGTAAAGCTACATTTTGAGATACTTCTGAATCCATCTCTTGCAAATTAAAAAGATACACATGCATATTATTATGAAAATAAAAGACTGGATTCTGGTAGACTTATTTGCTTTGAGACATTTGTTTCATTTTCAGACTTATCAAGATTTATGAGCTTTTTTCTCCTTACATGAACTCTATACTTCTCTTCACAAATCAGTTGTATGAAGAACAGGATTCACTGCAACTTGCCTAAGTGTAATAAAATCAACCAAAAGAAAGCCCAAAGTTCTCTTTTGCAAAATATGAGTAATGTTACAGAAGAGAAAAACATTCGACCTAGCTGTTCTTCTTACAAATTCCCCTAAAAGAATTTATTACTCAAGTGAATAACTAGTCTAGTGGGATGCAGTTTTCTAGGCTGAGATGTACAATGTCCTAGGAACATTTATTACTGCATAACTGGACTTGAACCTTTTTCAAGATATAGGCCTGCAAATCAGAAACATGTTGGAAAAAATAGTGACTATTAAATTCAGAAGATAATAAAAAACAAGATCAAGATATTTGAATTATCATTTATTTTTTTTCCAATCTACATGATATCCTGTGAGAATTTCTGAGTAGATTTTCACTAAGTATACATCAACATCAACAAGGACATTAAATTGAAAATGATATTCATTTGGTTAAGCTGTTTTGTAACCAAGTTTTTCAGAATGATTGTATTGGCCAAATACATTAGCAAGTTGTTCGTCTGTATCTTCTTCATTTTTGTTAGAGAGACAAAACTATGAAACAAATGAAAAAGTATTAAAAGATTAAGAAAACTTTAATATATTTCCTTAAAATACTTTGAAATAAATATTAAAATCTATAAAAATATATCCAATAATGAGTTATAAAAGTATTGTTTGGAATAAAAAGTGCAGGTAATTCAACTTCAATTTTATTTTATTTACAAAGTGAACTTTTTTCACACATTTTATTTCCATATGAATTATTTAATTTCCTTGTTTTTATATTTATTTTTAGATTTAGATGAACAGCTTCTATTTTAAAAAATATACATGATTTTTCTTCAATTAACAGTACAGACAAATGAGCATTTTTAGCCCATAGGTCAAATAAAAGATTAATAATTTATACATATCAGCTGTAAATTCATAAGAACCATATAGATGTCCACGCGTAGGAGGTGATTAAGACAGGAAAAGTCACCTATGAATGAAGACACATAAATCCTCAATGTTTAAAACAGTAAGACAGTTTTTCACTTACATTAGCCCTTAAAAAAAAGAAGATCCACTGTTGAAAAGGTACGTATTCCAAGAACTGTTGATAGAAATCAAATATATTTTGATGGGAAGAATTAACATAGATAAATATGTATAATTTTCTGTCACTATACACTTAAGTTACCTAAACAATTAAAGCCTTATTTTCTGATTCCGTTAAGTGTAGTAATAAAGTCTACTTATTTAATAGGGCTACAATATGAAGAAAACCAGGCATATCATATTCTTTGTGTAATGCTTACATATTGCATGTAGCATAGTTGGTAGCCACTATGCTGATTTCCATCTATGACTATGTCTGTATTTTCTAGAAAGAAGTTTTGTAACCTTAATTAAGAAATGCATAAATGTTCAAACCTTTTGTGCGGTAATTTTACTAGTAGGAAATATCCTGAGGAAACAATCACTTACACACACATACACACACACACACACACACACATACTCACATACACACACATATGCGCACACACAGTCATACACACACACAGTCACATGCACACACACATGCACACACACAGACTCACAGGCACACACACACTCACATACACACACACTCACATACACACATCTACACCATAAAATTTTATTATGAAATTATTTTGAGTTTATAAAAATGTTTACCAATAGAATAATATTAAGTAACTCATGGATTTTTTTATTAAAACTAATTTTGGTATATTTTTAAAGGACTAAAAATATTTTGGTACACATTTCAGGAGAAATAGGATGCTAGCCCTTGAGAACATGTTGATCTTACTCATTGGCTAACTACACCATTCACCTTACTTTGGCTGGGGAGGCATTTGCAGAGCTCTCCTTCTGACAGTTTTGTCTAGAGGTGGCATCGTTGTCTCCCTTACCCTCAGAAGCTTCACATTTGTTAAGGAAACTTTAAAAATGTCTTTCTTTTTTGAAATGAGCTAGTGGTATGTATATAGCTACTTTATTATTTTTATCTTATTTGTTCAAATATTTTCTTTTCCTTTTATTCTATCTTATTTACTACAGGCATGGACATTCTATTACACATTCGGAAAAGTACAGAGTTTAATACACTCTATACCCAAATCTATATTCAAAACCTGTTTCTATTTTTCCTTATTTGCATCACTAGCTATACTTTCTTTTTAATGTAAATGATAGATACTTTGACACTTCATTCTAAATATATCAAGCATATAGCTCCAAAAAGTAATATTCTCAAATTTTACTACAATTCTATTATTACAGCTAAAATAATTGAGACGAATCACGTAATATTACAAAAACCCCACAAATTCTATATTTGAGTATATTCAGATATCCTAAAAGTGTATTTATAGCTTGTTTGTTCACACTTGGAGTCAATCAAGAATCACACATTTTATTTGGTTGTGTTGGTTCTTAAATCTCTGTTAATCTACAATAGACCCAACTTTTTTTTCTGTTTACTTTTATGACATAGAAAGTCTATTGCCAGTGGTTGTCCATTTTCAAATTTGTAACAAAGAATTGATTTCTTTATTCTCTGAAGCATATTATGTCATTACATTACACAACAACTTCCTGAATTTATTCAATATGTAAATATTGAATTACGAGTGTATGTCAGCCAGAGAACATATATCTATGACAGAAAAAAAAAATAACCAGAAAGATCTGTCTTTCTTTTTGCTCTAAATATTTTTTTCTCTTTCCTTTTACGATGCAACTCACTCACTTGAAATAGCTGTGTGGATACAGAACTTTTATGTACTACTACTTACTAAATTATATGGGTGTGTTTTTCCTCATCTCAGAATAGCATATCAATAGATGCTATAAAAGCATGAGGTACATTTGTAAAACATTGAATTCGGTTCCAAATACCTCAAAATTTTTCCCAAAAGAGCACTTTTTGAATGACATTAAGACATAGGAATCTAAGTTCATCAAGCAAAGATGGGTGCCTGACTGCTCATCAACTAATCATATATGACTCAAAGAATAGGAATTCAGAGGGTCTGTGTCCAGCTTTGTCATGGGTAAATAAGGAAGGCACCCACAAATCTTATGTAAGTCATAGGAGGAAGTGTGGTTCTTTGCAGTGAACCATTTCCTGGAACACACAAAACTGGGGGGATTTTTTAACCTTTGCTGTTTTCCAGGAGCACGCGTTTCTGGTAAAATTCAACATTGTCAGGAGCAGCCAGAGTGATAAGATAACTTATACAAAAGACAATCCCTAATAACTTAGACATAAGATGATCCCTAATGCAAATGGTGCCTGTGTCTGGAAGAAGCGGTGACACCTTCATAAAACTAAACTTTTTCCTTAATAATATAGTGCTTTCCAGCAGAGGCAATAGCAGAGCTCAGGAGAGAAAGTCCTGCTCAGAAGCTGAAATGTAGATCAAGCACATAATGCTTGAAGTAGTAGTATCTTGAACTTATTTATGAGCACATGCAGAAAGTCTCCTGAGTTAAAAACCACCATCACCACCACCACCACCACCACCACAACAACAACAACAAAAACAGGGAGGACATTTGCAAAGGTACAGAGTTTCTGCAGAGCTTCTGAAAACAAGAGCCAGTAAAAAATGTGATGTAGTAATGTTATTACTACAAATGTGAATTCGTTTTTACATAGTTTTGATGACTTGTGGAAGTCTAGGTTACAGTCACATAGAAAAATATTTACCCCTTACCTGAAGCGCCCTGAGTTTGAGATCAAGACAAAAATGATACTAAATGTTTCGACTTGGCATGCCTTGAGGCATAACAGGAAGACTGATATAACACTATCCACAGATGGCAGAATACCATTATTTTATAGATATGACTGTCTATGTTATGGTATGTTTTATAATAAACATGTTTTGTTTCAGGAAAGGAAAACAACAGAAATATTTGAGATATCTGAAAGAGTGAAGTTTCCCTAGTGCTGTGAGGAGATTACTAAGAAAAAATGGCATGTAATAATTTTATTTGATTAAAATAAGAACTCAATAATAGATAACAAGCTTCAGGCTAGTTTTAGGAAAAATAATTCTTTCTTCACCTTTTGTTATGTTTTGTTTTGAAGACAGGGTCTCACTCTGTTGCCCAGGCTACAGTGCAGTGGCATAATTATGACTCACTGCAGCCCAGCCTTGGCCTCCTAAGCTCAGGTGAGCCTCCCAACTCAGCCTCCCATGTAGGTGGGACTACAGGCGCACATCACTACTCCTGGCTGATTTTTTAAAAAAATTTTTGTAGAGACAGGGTTTCACCATTTTGCCCAGGCTGATCTCAAACTCCTGAGCTCAAGTTATCCTTCTACCTCAGCCTCCTAAAATGCTGGGATTACGAATATGAGTCACCATCCCCAGATGACACTTAACATTCTAAGTAAATTGGACATAATTAGGAATCAGTAATATAAACATTTTAAGGCTCTGATTGTAACCAGCATCCCTTTCAGCATTTTGACAGAAGTTCTGTATCTTCTACTTCAATAATTAAATTTACTTTTCCTCATGCACCTGCATTCAACATTAATTTTAAAAAGATCCTGTCAAATACTACTCTTGAGCTTTTGTTTAATTACTCTTATTAAAATATTTCCAGAAACTACTATGAAGGAATTTACATAATTTATATTCATATATTGAAAATAAAATAGAGAGTTTGCTGAGGTAATTTCTATTGTCTATTGAATATAGAGTTTTCAGCTATATTATAAGGTAAATTAAATTGTGTTGTAAAGGTCTGGGTGCAAAACTATAATTTTACCATTTTTTCTGGAAAATATGGGTTCGAGTGTCTAATTAATAAGCTTAAAAATGTTCTGTGGTGAAATTTAAAAGTTTCTTTAAAAGTGCTTGTATGAAAAATAGTTTTTCTCCATGTCTACTACGTAGTGTTTCTCAAACTTGCTACTACGAACACGAGGAGGTTTTTGAAAATATTGCTTTTTTGGTTCCACAAACTCTCTACTAAAATTTTTATTTTAATCTTATCTTTCTATTTTGATAATAATTTGACAATAACCTTATATAAGCATATTCTTTATCAGATACAATACAGCTCTGTTATTTCAGTGCCATGGCTGCCTTTGGGTTTATGAGATTTTTGGCTCCAAGTTGTATAATAGGAAGTTAATGAACAAATGAGATAGAGAAGCTACATATGCAATACATTTGTCCCAAGTGAAGCCCAAATTACATGCCTATGACACTATGGAAACAAAAGTTTGGTAGCATTTTAATGTGAGTAAAATGAGAAATTGGGTCATCCCATGGCTTGGGGTTGACTAGGCCTCTGAAACTCAACAGAAAACTTTATCACAGCAATCATATCATATTTTAATTGAGGTTGGAAATTTACTGTTAACAACACATGTTCTATTGTCTCAAACTTACATTGTTAATTTTAATTTTATGGGTTTATAAGTTGCTTGTGCTTAGCTTACAAATTCTCTTTGGTTTCATAGTTATAAATTCAAAGAATAAATTAGAGTTCATCCCAAGATTTATGTTTTTAAGTATCTAATTAATATCATAATGTAATTTAAATTGATACTTGGATCAGCTAGAATTCTTTTTAATGTGAAAAAGGTCCATAAATTCGTCAAACTGGAGAAACTGTTCATTGAATCATATATCTTTTTTTCCCTTTTATACGTGCAAGATAAAGAAGAAAATATCTATTAAATTAGAAGAATTATTTCCAAGTATGTAGTTGAAACTACTTGTTTAACATTATGTCATTCTTTCAATCCACACATTTTTAGGAGCTCCTGTTATCCTAATATTATTTACCTCTCAAGAAATTTATTAGAACTTGAGAACAGAAAACAACAACAACAAACAACACGTACATTAAAGAAAATTAAAAAAAGGCCGGGCGCGGTGGCTCAAGCCTGTAATCCTAGCACTTTGGGAGGCGGAGAGGGGCGGATCACGAGGTCAGGATATGGAGACCATCCTGGCTAATACAGTGAAACCCCGTCTCTACTAAAAAATACAAAAAAAAAAAAAAAAAAAAAAAAGGAAAAAAAAGAAAATATTATTTTAAGGCCAAATATGTTAGTGCATCAAATAAGTAAATAATTTCTTGACAAACAAGAATTATATACTACTCTTGGAAATATTTTTCGATGTAGACATCCACACAGAGAAATGAATTTACCAGTTTCAATTATTTTATTTGTTGCCGTGACAACACTATAGCCAGTTTCCCTTTTCTGTTTTTTTTTTTAATTTTTAACATAATATTTATTGAACCTGCAATGTTTATTAAATCAAGTATTTTGCCACATGATGGAGGTATAAAATGGAACAGGCCATCACTGTTCTGAAGGATTTTGCTATTTGGGGACTGGGGAGAATCTTATTAAGTATTAGGGCTTGAATTCATTGTATCACATGCTCCTAAAGTTGGTAAAATTGTTACATCTCTGCTCATTATTTTCAGTTATTTAATAATTTGTGGTGTTTCAGAATTTTTTATATGTATTTATTTTTACTTCGTTTTAGGGTGTGGTTAAGAGACAAAAAAGTTGCCATTAAGGAATAAGCAAATCAGTTTTCTGACGTGAGGATATAGCACCTATCTCTGAGATCAAAGTCATCCGACCGAAACTGATGCCTCTGAGACTGGAACAGAAGAGTGAATAATGAAATATAAGAATGGGGATTCTGCACTAACTCTATGGGGAAGAAAACAATGGGTAAGAGCAAAAGGATCAACATCAGCAACTCCTGTTTCCACTGATTTATTTATGAGATGCCGTCTACGTGATTCCAAAATCTCCCAGCCTTTTTCTCCCCTGTCAAGCTTCCCTGTCTCTAAAAGAGATCTTATTCTTCCTGCACAGAAAGAAATAATAATGTATCATTAAAATAGTATTATTACATTCGAAGTTACTTACACTCTTTCCCATTCCTATAATTTCCTAGTTGGAAGCCCTCGCACTTGGGAAATTATTTAATGTGGTTTTTTTCTTCCTGACATATAAATTGTCACATCATCTTAAATGTTGGGACTTCAGGTTGGGAAGTGGGTGTATCATATTCTTGAGGAAGCTGCCTTCCTTTTATAGATAACTTTACCTCCTTGTAAAGGTTGCTTTCTATGTATTATTCTATTTTTTCTAAGACTATACCATATAATGAATCTACAGGCTTGACATCCCATTACTAAGATTATAATTATTGAGGTCTTCAATAGAATTTCAAGTCAAATATGTTTTGTTATATGCCTATTTATATTTCATTCTTTGATTCACCTGATTAGGATCTCAGAATTGAATTTTAATTGCAGATTTATTACTTCTTCACTCTCTTTATGTATTAATTTAAAATTTACTTTTTCCTATCTTCATCTTGGTTCGAGAAGGTTATTTCCCTTTCATTTGATTTCTTTGTTTTAATTTACATGTGCATATTTATTACCTGATATAAGCAAACATAGAATAGGATAGTATGAGTTAATAAATACATTATCAGAATATTTTCTGTATATTTAATATACATTGCAATTAAAATGCACTGTTTAGCTGAACTGTGCCTCCTAAAAACTGTAGCATATAAAGGCAACTCTATGTGAAATATAAAATTATGTTTTTTTCTCCATGTCTATGATTTATTGAAGTAATGTTCTTCAGGACATTTTTTAATTTTTTTTTAAATTTATAATTGGCATAATAATTGTACATATTTATAGGGTACAATGTGATGTTTCAATGCATGTAGATAATATAATGATCAAATTGGGATAACTACCGTATCTATCACTTTAAACATTTGTCGTTTTTATGTGACAGGTGACCACATTTAACATATTCTGTTTTAGCTGTGTTGAAATATACACCAAATTGTAGTTTGCTATAGTCATCCTCCTGGAATTATTTTTTTTCTGAGTTTAGATTTTCAGAACACCACAAACTGGAAACCAAATTATTAATCAAATTGACAGAAAAATGTTATTCTTATTAATAAAAATACCATTTTATATGTATATTTGTAACTGCAATGTCTATTGTGAGCTGTAATCCCTTTATGGAGGTAAATATGCAAATAAAATAAGCAAATGGTGAAAAAGCAGCCTTTCAGACTGACTACTTTCTAAATAGATCCAAACTTCCATCCAATTAAGAAGGTGCAATATTAAAATTTTAAGACTTCTAAGTCATTTTGTGGGGGTAACGGATTAATATTACATTTCAGGAGTTGGATTAGAACAGTGAGTAAAATGAATAAGATAAGGAATTCAAGATCTTTTCTTAAATATATTGAACTGTGATGACCCATGTCAATTAAAATTTTCCAGGTTATGTGACAGACACTATAACCTTTACAAACATAAATTGTGGAGATTTGTATTTTGAATAAGGTTCAACTAAGTAGAAATGATAGCCTCCATAAGGTTATTTACTACTCCTGGAATTTTTTTTTATTAAAAATAAAAATGTTATTGTAATTACAGTAGTGAGTTATATATAATGTCTCAATGGCAATTGTAGTTGATTGTCCCCCAAAATAACATTACTATTCTATATAGCTAAGTTTATTGGTTTCAGCATGACATAAATAGGCCTGTGTTTGAAAACAAAAATTTAACCTCTCTTATTGAGGTTATCCTTTCTATTTACCTCAACCTTATTCATCTTTCTAGGAGTTATCATATAGTGAAAAATACTGAAATATACAGATAAATGTTATTTATAAATATCACAGCCACCATTTACTGAGCCATCACCCACCATGTGTCAGGCATATTAAGGATGTATCATACATCATTTCCAACACTCTGAACAGCACGCAGTGTAAATTTTGTTATCTCCACTGAAATTTCCCCCAGTGATTATAAGCAAACTGAGCTTAAAAGATGCTAAAGTGGCCAAGTACATAGAATGAGTGATTGACATGGATTCAAAACCAGACTTGAAAACTCAATCTCTTTCTACCAACAAAAGTTCCTTAGAAAACAAATAAGTCAATACAAAACAATTGGGGATAGTCCCTACCTTTCAATGGCCATAATATTGTGTTTGATTTTTAGAGATCTCACGACGATAATGCGGATACTCCTGCTCAAAAATGTTTGTTTACTTTAATTATCAGTTCCATAAAGTATTTTACATTTATTTATAATTTGTTCTGAAATTAAATCTGCATATTAGGGAATGTCACAATGTGGTCTGACGCACGTTGGAAGACTCCGAGACCCTTTTAGTGGGTCCAAGAGTGCCTCAGTTTATTTTCAAGTACTTATCTGTACATGGCTGGATCTTCTTTATATACTTCCACTAGAACAACATAACAGACTGAGTTCAGAAAAGTGGAATATTCAGTTGTTTTCTACTAAGCCAATCATTAAAGAGTTTCACAAAAATACAAAGCAGCACAGATCTTCTCATTAAACTTACTTTTGCTTTGCAGAATAACCATTTGTCATCAAAATGTTACTTTTGTTAATATTTATGTATATATTATTACTATTTTAAAAATTTAGTGAATTGCTAGGAAAATGAGTGAGTCTTTTAAAAATTTTTCAATTTTTATTTTTTAATTATTATTATTTTTTTGAAACAGAGTCTCGCTCTGTCCCCCAGGCTGGAGTGCAGTGGCGCGATCTTGGCTCACTGCAAGCTCCTTCTCCAAGGTTCCTGCCTCAGCCTCCGGCGTAGCTGGGACTACAGGCGCCCGCCACCATGCCTGGCTAATTTTTTGTATTTAAGTAGAGATGAGGATGTACCATGTTAGCCAAGATGGTCTCGATCTCCTGACCTTGTGATCTGCCCACCTCGACCTCCCAAAGTGCTGGGATTACAGGCGTGAGCCACTGCACCAGGCCCCAGTTTTAATTTTTAATATGGTAATATCAATAGATACAACCTGCATAAACTAAAGCTCTTTGGGGCCTTCCATGACATTAAAAATGTAAGTGGTCTCAGGATAGAGAAGTTTCAGGACTATCACTGTACATTTTTGTAACATTTATTTTATTTATTGTTTTGCTAATTTATCTTTATGTAGTTGCTGCTTTATAAGATGTAAACTCCTTGATAATAAAAATGTCATTTGTTTTATTTGCTAGTGTGTTTAATGCCATGATGTGCATAACTGGCATGTAAGAAATATTTGGAGATTGTTGATTGGCAGAGATTAATTAAATTACCCTCATCATTACATAGGTAATTAAGCTCAGAGCAGAAATTAAAACTGAGATTTCTAGTAGTATTGTGAATCACAGCTAGAAAATAAAATCTGTCTCTAAAGCGGGAGGATTTCATATTTTAGCATGGGATTTTACACGGGATCAATTGGATTTTTTCTCTAGGGACATTGGAATGGAGACTAGGCAATGCCGTGTAGCTTAGCTATGCATGATTGACCTGTAAAGCTGTGTATCCACTGTCTGTATTTGGGATTCGATTCTCATTGGAGGGATGCCTTGATGAGCCACATCAAATATTTCAACTTCCTCCTGGTAAGTGTCCCATTCATTTTGCAGCCCAAGCTTAGGGAATAAAATTATGGCTTTCTTACAGAGGTATGAATTTGTTTGCTATAGAGGTGATATTTACTTTCAAAATCTAAATTTTTAAATATCCACAATTAGGTATTGGCTGAAAGAAATTTATGTATAAAGATGAACTTTATTTAAGAAAGTGTATTTAGACTTCTCTATAGCTGGAAACCATCTCAATCTTTCTCTTAATATCTTGTCTTCTTATATTTATTTGTGAGCCTATGTTTGCATCTCATTTCTCTACATGGCTGGTGTATTAGTCCATTCTCACACTGCTATGAAGACATACCTGAGACTGGGTAATTTAAGAAGAAAAGAGGTTTAATTGAGTTACAGTGTCACAGAGTATACAGGTAACATGGATGAGGAGGCCTCAGGAAACTTACACTCATGACAGAAAGCAAAGGGGAAGCAGGCACAATCTTCACATGGTGGAGTAGGAGAGAGAGAGAGCATGAAAAGGGAAGTGCTATACATTTTTAACCAACCAGATCTCCTGAGAACTCATTCACTATCACAAGAACAGCAAGGGGGAAATTGTTCCCATGATCCAATCATCTCTCATCAGGTCCCTCCCCCAACATTGGAAGTTACAATTCCACACGAGATTTGGATGGGGACACAGAGCCAAACCATATCAGTTGCCTTATATTATTAATTACGTGTGGCTCATCAAAGCATCCCCCCAATGGGAATCGAATCCCAAATACAGACAGTAGGTACACAGCTTTACGGGTCAATCATGCATAGCTAAGCTACACTTCATTGCCTTGTCTCCATTCCAAAGTCCCTAGAGAAAAATCCAATTGATCCCATGTAAATGAGTTATCTACTCTCTCTATACCATTCTCTGAGCCTAGGGTGATGGCATGTTTAGGTTGGGAGCGGGAGTGTTGTTTTACATAAAATGTAAGGCTAAGTGTATGTTCTTTATGAAGGAATACAAAGAAGTAGATATATGGGAAAGGTCTGTACCTTTAGGACTCCAAATTATCAAATCCTTCAAAAGATGTTAGATCTTTATATAAAGTGATAGGGAATTCTTACTGATTTATGAAACATCAATCCCCAAATTATATAAACTTTTGCTTTAGTGGTTTTAATACTACTTGCCATAAGGCCTCTGGGAGATTTGATCGAAAACAAAAACGATATCGTAACTACAGTAGTGAGTCATGCATAATGCCTAAATGGCAGTTTTAGTTGGTTGTCCTAAAAAATAACATTACTATTCTACATAACTAAGTTTGTTGGTTTCAGCATGACATAAATAGGCCTTTGTTTGAAAATAATTTAAATGTAACTATACATATACATATTGAAACTTTTCAGGATACATTTTTACTATGAATTTGCTGTATCTGAAATGTACAGAAATATACAATGCAGATTTTTATATAAAGCATAATATGAGGGAAATTATGAAATTTCAAAATTAGCTTTCAGTAGCATTGTAATATGCTTTCGTAGAAACAAAGTTATCCAGAAGGCACAAGAAGTCGCAGTGTGTCCTAAGTCAGCAATGCACAATGCCTAATTTATTTTCCCACAAGTTTTATGTCTAGAAGTTACATAATAGCTAAGAAGGAGCTTACAGAAAAGCTTTAGAATAAATGAAACTAAGAGCTATAGGTTGTCATTACAATATTCTTTAAGAGCTTATCATTGTCCTGCAATAAATATATTGCTAAAAAATTGTTCAATAGACAAACCTTGCAATAAGGTGACACTGAGGCACATAATCACATACTTTTAATACTGTTTTCAAAAAATATTCATGAAATAAAATGTCGAAGTCCTTTCTACATTCAAGTTATTAAATAAAAATTGACTACAAAAAATATATTGCACATTGGTTCTGTTCACAATTAAGAATCCAGCTTAATAAGAAAAATGAATATAGAATCTATATACAATATAGTAATCATTACAATTCGTGTATGTAGCTCTCCTTGTTTCTTGTTGTCGAAGTAAGTAGTAATGATTCTGCATGATATATTTTTATATTGTAGACTGCTAATGGGAAGATATGAGCACGTCAACTTTTCCCTTGTGGGAGAGGTTAGGAGACTGAGTGAATGATCAAAAGTGCTGCAACACAACACAGAGATTAGCTGAGTCTGGAAGGGGAAGATAATCCATTGTGCTGATGATAAGTATCCTTCCATTAGAGACAGGTGTTAGTTTGAGTTTTGCACTGGGTTGAAGAACTCTAAGAAATTTAGGCATTTAAGTTATTTTTCTTATTCAACTTTCATTAAAGAAAATAGCTTGAATGTTTTTTGTTTGTTTGTCAAAAAAAGAAAAGAAAAGAGGGCCAGGCACAGTGGCTCACGCCTATAATCCCAGCACTTTGGGAGGCCGAAGAGGGCAGATCACCTGAGGTCAGGAGTTCGAGATCAGCCTGGTCAACATGGTGAAACCCTCTCTCTACTAAAAATACAAAAATTAGTCAGGTGTGGTGGCACACACCTGTAATCCCCTCTACTTGACAGGCTGAGGCAGGAGAATCACTTGGACCTGTGAGACGGAGGCTGTAGTGAGTTGAGGTCCTGCCATTGCACTCCAGCCTGGGTGACAGACAGGAGTCTGTCAACAAACAAACAGACAAACAAACAAACAAAAACTCTGTTATACCAATTAGTAAGTTACTATATATGTGAAAGAGAAATCCACCAACAGTGTATAGGGTGACAGAATCAAGGCTGGGGTATGGAAGGAGGGGAGGTTAGCTAATGGCATTTACTTAGAGGAAGAGAGAGCAGGAAATATTTTTTCCAACTATGTGGTTCCTGATACAAGATCTGAAAATATGATAAGGTTTGACTTGCCAAAGTAGGGCAACAGCTTGCCAATGGAACAATGGCTGCTTCGTAAAACCATTTGCTCTGAGTTCAGATAGTAAAAAACTTTTCTCCTATTTTCCTTGACTCTCTCATGCGTGATCTTGGATTCTCTGTATTTTCCAGTTTGGGATATCACCACCTCTATCAGTTAGAGTCCACCTGCTGTAATAAACAACCTACAAAATTATAGTGATATAAATAAGTAAACTCTATTTCTGTGTATAACAATAGTCCTGGTAGTCCAGGTTATCAGGCAGCTTTGCCCCATGAAGACATTCACAAAATCAGACAATTTTCCTCCTGGGTTCCTACTATTCAATAGTTTGTGCCCTTGTGTACTCAGTCAAAAATAAGCTGCTTCCACATCTTCATTCCAGCCCATGGGAGGGGAGAAAAGACTCACCCATACAAAAAAGCTTAACTCAAATCACCCAGAAATAGCACCCAATATGTTTACTCACACACATTGTTCCAAACATGAGGTAGATATGCACACTTAATCAGAGGTAAGCCAGGGACATACAGGTTTTAGCTGGATGGTCAAATGTTTAGATAAAGATGTATTTATAGGGAAGGAAGAAAATAAATTTAGGGAGAAAAGCACTACTTGTCTGATTTCTGATTTCTTCAAGTTATCTTCTATTCAAGTTGGATTTGGCTATGCAGTCAGTGATTTGCTTTCATTATGCATTTCCTGACCGTAGCCTTATCCCTGGTTCTATTTTTATCACCCCATTACTATCTTTCATCCTCTCATACATGCTTTTTTCTTTATTTTCTGATTCCACTCCCACCTCTCAACCCAAAATTTTGCTGTAACTTCTTTCAGCGGTATATTTTGGTACCTAGTACAGTGAAAGTGCTGAGTGTTAAGGTTCCATTAAAGGAAAAATATACATTTTATATAATTGCATTAAAAAGATTACTTACAGTTAAGTAAATTAAAAAGGATATCATGTACATAATGCATTTGATTTGGAAGTTGAGTTTTATAACGTTTAAAAACTGTAACAATATAAGGATAAAAGATAATTCTAGATGAAAAATTCATACATTAAAAATACTATTGTAGAAAAAGTACAAAGTTTCTATAATAAAGAGAAAGTAATGCACTATGTTGGATTCTGTGCATGCAATACATTTTTATTGTGCATCAAGTATATTTATACTGTTTTGGCTACTGGGCTTCAATCATGATCAAAATAGCTAAAACTTATTGGCTCTATGAATTCAGCATTCTACTGGGGTAAGAGGGATAATTAATTAAAAATACTTAACAGTGAATTACTCATTAGGTTAGAAGGCAAGGCATCAAACTCTGCTACTTTCCATAGATATATCTGGTTCTTTACTCCTCATAAACAGATGGAAGATTTTCCTCACTCCTTTGAGATTATGCATAAGAAAATGATGTATAGACATATTCAATAACTATTATAGGCATATTCAATAACTCATACACAATTTCCCATGTTCTCTTCTTTCTGCTGCTGACGTAACTGGGTAAACAGAAGGTAGTGGTAGAATCTTAGTTTGATAGATCATCCATTAGCTGAATCCAAAGGAACTACAATCCGCTGAGACTCCCTGCAGACCTACATGGGATTTCAGAATGATCTTGGTTATTTCAACCACTGAGATTTGAGACTGATTGTCACATTACTATAACTTACTTACACTGTTTGAAACAGGCATTTTCAATTCAAAACAAATAAAGAAAACCAAACAAAAACAGGTCAGGGAAAGGGGAATAAACAACAACAAAGAGAAGATGATTTGCAGTTCAAAACAGGTGGTGAATAGAGATTTTCCATCGAATATGAGACAGATGAATAATAAATGAAGGTGAGTGAGATAGCAATGAAAATTTTGGGGGAAGACAGTCCAGACTGAGGAAATAGCCTGTGCAAAGGGCCCTAAGGCAGGGATTTTCCTTGCTTATTCTGTGTATAGAAAGGCCATTTAACAGAGTGACCAGGCAATTGACTGACTGAAATTAACAAGTGGATTATTGATGGTGGGTAGATTGTACATGGCCTTTTTGTCATTGTAAGGATTTTGACTACTTGTCTGAGTAAAACATGAGAAATGATATTAAGTGACAAAATAGAAATTGTATTTTAAAGGAATCACTCAGACTGCTGGTTCATATAAAAAGTAAAGTGGGACAACTGCAGTCAGGCTAATTAGGAGTGTGTGTGTGTGTGTGTGTGTGTGTGTGTGTGTGTGTGTGTGTGTTTCTTTAAGTTCCTAGATACATGTGCAGGATGTGCAGGTTTGTTATATAGGTATACATGTGCCATGGTGGTTTGCTGCACCTATCAACCCATCATTTAGGTTTTAAGCCCCACATGCATTAGGTATTTGTTCTAATGCTCTCTCCCATTGTCTCCCAACCCCCAACAGGTCCCTGTATGTGTTGTTACCCTCCCAGTGTTCATGTGTTCTCATTGTTCAACTCCCACTTATGAGTGAGAAAATGTGGTGTTTGGTTTTCCGTTCCTGTGTTAGTTTGCTGAGAATGATGACTTCCAGCTTCATCATGTTCCTGCCAAGGACATGATCTCATTCTTTTTTATGGCTGCATAGTATTCCATGGTGTATATGTGCCACATTTTCTTTATCCAGTCTATCACTGATGGGCACTTGGGTTGGTTCCAAGTCTTTGCTATTGGAAATAGTGTTGCAATAAACATAACTGTGCATGTATCTTTATAGCAGAATGATTTAAAATACTTTGAGTATATACTCAGTAATGGGATTGCTGGGTCAATTGATATTTCTGGTTCTAGATCTCTGAGGAATCTCCAGGCTGTCTTCCACAATGGCTAAACTAATTTACACTCTCACCAATTGTGTAAAAGCGTTCCTATTTCTCTACAGCCTTGCTGTCATGTGTTGTGTCTTGGCTTTTTAATAATCGCCATTCTGTTTGGCATGAGATGGTATACCATTGTGGTTTTGATTTACATCTAATGATTAGTGATGATTAGCTTTTTTCATATGTTTGTTGGCTGCATAAATGTCTCCTTTTGAGAACGGTCTGTTCATATCCTTTGCCCACTTTTTGATGGGGTTCTTTGTTTTTTTTCTTGTAAATTTATTTACATTCCCTGTAGATTCTGGATATTAGGTCTTTGTCAGATGGGTAGATTACAAAAATTTTCTCCCATTCTGTAGGTTGCCTGTTCACTCTGATGATAGTTACTTTTGCTGTGCAGAAGCTCTTTAATTTAATTAGATACCATTAGTCAATTTTGGCTTTTGTTGCAATCACTTTTGGTGTTTTAGTCATGAAGTCTTTGCTCATGCCTATGTCCTGAATGGTATTGCTTACGTTTTCTTCTAGGGTTTTTATGGTTTGGGGTTTTACATTTAAGTCTCTAGTCCATCGTGAATTAATTTTTGTATAACGTGGAAGGAAGGGGTCCAGTTTCAGGTTTCTGCATATGGCTAGCCAGTTTTCTTGACACCATTTATTAAATAGGGAATCCTTTCGCCATTGCTTGCTTTTGTCAGGTTTGTCAAAGATCAGATTGTTGTAGATGTGTGGTGTTATTTCTGAGGCCTCTGTTCTGTTCCACTAGTCTATATAGGTACCAGTACCATGCTGTTTTGGTTACTGTAGCCTTGTAGTATAGTTTGAAGTCAGGTAGTGTGATACCTCCAGCTTTGTTCTTTTTTCTTAGAATTGTCTTGGCTATTTTTTTGGTTCCATGTGAAATTTAAAGTAGTATTTTTCTAATTCTGTCAAGAAAGTCGATGGTAGCTTGATGGGAATATCATTGAATCTGTAAACTACTTAGAACAGTATGGCCATTTTTATGATACTGATTCTTCCTATCCATGAGCATGGAATGTTTTCCCATTTGTTTATGCCCTCTCATTTCCTTGAATAGTGGTTTGTAGTTCTCCTTGAAGAAGAACTTCACATTCTTTGTAAGTTGTATTCCTAGGTATTTTATTCTCTTTGTAACAATTGTGAATGGGAGCTCATTCGTGATTTGGCTCTCTGCTTGTCCATTGTTTGTATATAGTAATGCTTGTGATTTTTGCATATTGATTTTGTATTGAGAATTTGCTGAAATTGCTTATCAGCTTAAAGAGTTTTTAGGCTGAGATGGTGGGGTTTTCTAAATATAGAATCATGTTATCTGCAAACAGAGGCAATTTAGCTTCCTCTCTTCCTATTCTAATATCCTTTATTTCTTTCTCTTGCCTGATTGCTCTGGCCAGAACTTCCAATACGATGTTGAATAGGAGTGGTGAAAGAGGACAATCTTGTCTTGTGCTGATTTTCAAAGGGAATGCTTCCAGCTTTTGTACATTCAGTATGACATTGGCTAGGGGTTTGTTTTCTCAGTACCACATGGCATTTATTCTAAAATCGACCACATAATTGGAAGTAAAACACTTCTCAGCAAATGGAAAAGAATAGAAATCATAACAAACAGTCTCTCAGATCGCAGTGCAATCAAATTAGAACTCAGGATTAAGAAACTCACTCAAAACGGCACACTACATGGAAATTGAACAACCTGCTTCTGAATGACTCCCGTGTAAATAACGAAATTAAGGCAGAAATAAAGAAGTTCTTTGAAACTAATGAGAAAAAAGAGAAAATGTACCAGAATCTCTGGGAAACAGCTAAAACAGTGTTAAAAGGGAAATTTATAGCATTAAATGCCCACATTGGAAAGCTAGAAATATCTCAAATTGACACCCTACCATAACAATTAAAAGAACTTGAGAAGCAAGAGCAAACAAATCCAAAAGCTAGCAGAAGACCAGAAACAACTAAAATCAGAGCAGAACTGAAGGAGACAGAAACACAAAAAGCTGTGTGTGTGTGTGTGCGCGCGCCCATGTGAGTGTGTGTGTGTGTGTGTGTGTTTTAAGATGGTGTCTTACTCTGTCCCCTAGGTGGGAGTGAAGTGGTGCAATCTTTGCTCATTTCAACCTCCGCCTCCAGGGTTTAAGCGATCCTCTAATTAGGAGATTATTATATTAATCCATGTGAGAGATGATGGTGGCTCAGATTAGAACAGTAGCATTAGAGAGGGTGACATGGGTCCTGATGAATTACATTTCACAAAAAGAGAGTATTCAAAATGACTCCCGGCTATTTTGGCCTACAACACTTGAAGAAAGAGAGGAGGAAATTGAGACAGAGAGACAGCACAACTTTTTAAAAATGCTTTGCTGAGAAAGAGGAGTACACAGATGGAGGATTGCAAGAGATGCAGGTCAAGTGTGCGTGTGTGTGTGCGTGTGTGTGTGTGTATATAAAGTTTGAAAGAAATAACACTATATTTTTGTGTTGATTTAAATGTTGATGGAGACAACCAAAATAAATTCTGAAGACAACAGAAGTGTGTGTGTGTGTGTATATATGTACACACACACACACACACACATATATAGGTATCAAAATGTGAAGACCTTAACAACACCCAACATTAAAGATAATTTACCTGCAAAGAAATGTCTATTAGAAAAAAAACACAAGAATCAATGGAATAAAGAAGGATATTCTTATAATACTTAGTTAGGAAAGATAAAGTAATAGTTGATAAGTTTTACTATATTACAGTTACAAAATTTTTTATTGAAAGATTCAGCTGATAAAATAAAAAGCTACAATTTATAAAACACATTGGCAACCCATATATCTGAAAGATATCCACAATATGAAAACAACTTCTATAAATTAATACCGAAAATGAAAAATGGAGCTAAATATTTATGAAGAAATTTGAAAGAGGAAGAATAAAAGTAGTGATTGAACATATGAATAAATGAAATTCAGCCTCATTACTCATGGGGAAATATAAATTAAGACTTCCATGAAAAATTGTTTTCTATTTATCCCAGTATCAAAAATTCAAACATCTGATTATACCAAGTGGTGGAAAGCGTATGTATCAATTTCTACTTTTGTACATGACTGGAAAGAGTTTGTATCAGTGCAACCATTATTTTAAAAGGTTTTGAAATTACTTTATTCTCCATTATTAATTTTTTGTTACAGTTTAATTATAATTCTTTCAATGGTTTCCTGGAAATTCTAAAATGTATTTGTAGCAATATACTCTATCTGAAATTATCAATTTTACTATGTCCCAGATAATAAATGTAGAATGGACCAATCATATTTACTCCAGCCTTTTTAGATTTTTTTCATATGTCTAAATTCTAACAATTTATGTTATAAAGCCCACAAACATTGTTACTGTTGTTACTTCAAACATTTTCACTCCCGTGCTCACATACCTGCATGTACCCATATACATTTATGTTTTTTTCTGTGCTGTTTATTTCTAATTAGAAATCTAGCTGGTATCATTTCCTTCAGAGTGAAGAACTTTATTTAGTTGTTCTTGTAATGCAGGTGTGCTGGTGATGAATTCTTTTAGCTTTTGTGTTTTTTTTGAGGTATAGGTTGTTTCACCTTAATTGAAGGTTACTTTCATCCAGTGTAACAGTCTAGGTTGACAGGTGTTTTTTTGTTATTGTTCTTGTTTTTGTCCGTTTCAGTAATTTTAAAATGAGGTAAAATCTGTAAAATATCTCAAGGTCCTGTCACTTAGAATATAAAAATATATATTTGGATAAACAGGAGATTATAGGATTCCAAATACATTTAATTAAATAATGGCTCAAATACTGAAATCTACTCAGTAGATAGTTGTCCTTTCCTTGTTGGTCCTCAATAGAAAACTGGATTCTGTTGTTGTTGTGGTTGTTGTTCGTTTTGCTACTGTATAACTGTGTTACAATTAATATTTTATATTGTTTCATGTTGCATTTTATAGAGCTGTGTATCATAAACTATTTTTATTTTTTTATTTTTTATTATACTTTAAGTTCTAGGGTACATGTGCATAACGTGCAGGTTTGTTACATATGTATACTTGTGCCATGTTGCTGTGCTGCACCCATCAACTCGTCAGCACCCATCAACTTGTCATTTACATCAGGTATAACTCCCAATGCAATCCCTCCCCGCTCCCCCCTCCCCATAATAGGCCCCGGTGTGTGATATTCCCCTTCCCAAGTCCAAGTGATCTCATTGTTCAGTCCCCACCTATGAGTGAGAACATGCGGTGTTTGGTTTTCTGTTCTTGTGATAGTTTGCTGAGAATGATGGTTTCCAGCTGCATCCATGTCCCTACAAAGGACACAAACTCATATAGGATTCCCTATTTAATAAATGGTGCTGGGAAAATTGGCTAGCCATAAGTAGAAAGCTGAAACTGGATCCTTTCCTTACTCCTTATACGAAAATTAATTCAAGATGGATTAGAGACTTACATGTTAGACCTAATACCATAAAAACCCTAGAAGAAAACCTAGGTAATACCATTCAGGACATAGGCATGGGCAAGGACTTCATGTCTAAAACACCAAAAGCAATGGCAACAAAAACCAAAATTGACAAATGGGATCTAATTAAACTGAAGAGCTTCTGCACAGCAAAAGAAACTACCATCAGAGTGAACAGGCAACCTACAGAATGGGAGAACATTTTTGCAATCTACTCATCAGACAAAGGGCTAATATCCAGAACCTACAAAGAACTCAAACAAATTTACAAGAAAAAAACAAACCACCACATCAAAAAGTTGGCAAAGGATATGAACAGACACTTTTCAAAAGAAGACATGCATACAGCTAACAGACACTTGAAGAAATGCTCGTCATCACTGGCCATCAGAGAAATGCAAATCAAAACCACAATGAGATACCATCTCACACCAGTTAGAATGGCAATCATTAAAGTCAGGAAACAACAGGTGCTGGAGAGGATGTGGAGAAATAAATTCTTAATAATATTATGGAATGTAAGATTTAAACTTTTAAAACAATTATTATATAGCATGGCAGGCAGAATAATTTCTTCTCAAAAAAAAGTCCCCTTATTCATACCTGGAATCTGTGAATATGTTTATTTATATGGCAAATGAGGCTTTACAGATGAGATCAAAGCACAGATTGAGATGAAGAGATTATCCTGGATCATAAGGCTGGACCCAGTGTAATCACCAGGGATCCAATAAATGAAAGACAGAGTCAGGAGGATGAGAGTCAGAGAGATTTGAAGATGCTGCTTCTCTGCTGGCTTTAAGGATGTAGGAAGGGGCCATGAACTGAGGAATACAAGAGTGGCCTGCAGAAGATGGAAAATATGAAAGAAGGGATTCTCCAATAGACCCTCTAAAAGAAACACAGACCTGTCAACACCTGGACTTTAGCCCAGTGAAACCCATTTCAGACTTTATACCTCCCAAATTATAGAATAATGACTTTAGTTTATTTTAAGCCACTAAATTTGCATATATTAATTTTTTTGAGCTCTGGTGTGGTGAGCATATAAGAAGGGAATGTGAAAAGAGAATGGAAAAGAGACTTTCATGGAGGTTTGTAAAAACAGTATCAGGATTGCCATGACTTTCTCTTCACTGAGCATTAGCGTTTTATCTAATTTGTCCACAAAAAGGGAATATATATACACACATATATGCATGTTTACACACATATACGTTTATATATATACACACACACACAAAATTCGTTTTTTAAAAAAATAACATAATTAAAAATGTTGAATATATATGTATATATGTGTTATTCTCTCTATATAGATATACACCTAATTATTTTTAAATAGCACATATAATTTCTTTTGATGAGTTTGCGTCCTTTGTAGGGACATGGATGCAGCTGGAAACCATCATACTTAGCAAACTATCACAAGAACAGAAAACCAAACACCGCATGTTCTCACTCATAGGTGGGAACTGAACAATGAGATCACTTGGACTCAGGAAGGGGAACATCACACACTGGGGCCTATCATGGGGAGGGGGGAGGGGGGAGGGATTGCATTGGGAGTTATACCTGATGTAAATGACGAGTTGATGGGTGCAGCAGACCAACATGGCACAAGTATACATATGTAACAAACCTGCTCGTTATGCACATGTACCCTACAACTTAAAGTATAATAATAATAAATAAATTTAAAAAAAAATTTAAATATGTATGCGTGTGTGTGTGTGTGTGCACGCACACGCGTGTGTATAGAGTTGACCCTTGAACATGTGAGTTTGAACTGCACAGGTTCACTTACATTGAGATTTTCTCTCTCTTCTGCTACAGCTGTGATATAGCAAGACCAACCCATCCTCTTTCTCCTCCTTATCAACTCAACGTGAAGACAAGGATGAAGACTTTATGATGATCCACTTCCACTTAATGACTAGTACATATATTTTCTCATCCTAATGATTTTCTGAAACCCATTTTTCCCTAGCTTACTTATGCCATATTTTAAGAATATAGCATATAATACACATAACATACAAAATGTGTGTTAACAGAATGTTTACATTGTCAGGTCAGCAGTAGGCTATTAGAAGTTAAGTTCTGGGTCAGTCTAAGTTATCCCTGAATTTTTGACTTCATGGGGGTTGGTACTCCTACCTCCAACATTGTTCAAGGATCAACTGTATGCAATACATGTACCCCCCTCACCCTTCCAACACACACATTCTCCAAAATTGTCAGGGTATGTGGGCAGGCTGGAAACTTATACTGGTTTTCTATTTTGCATTCCTGAGGCAGAATTTCTTTTTTTCTGGGAAACTGCAAATGTTTTTGCTTGTAAGTTCTTCAGCCTATTGGAACAGGCCCACTTAAATTATCGAGCTTAAATCAAATGTTTAAAAAGTTTAAATTTTATTTATTATTTATTTAAAAAATTGTTTGATAACAAGACATCACGTGGAACACGATGTTTTGAAGTACGTATACAATACAGGATGGTCTAATATAGCTAAATAACAAATGCTTTATCTTACACAGTTATCATTTTCACCATAAGAACATACAACATCCACCCTGTTTACATTTTCAAGAATAAAATATATTATCATTTATTATAATCACCTTGCTGACCAACAGACTCCTTGAAATTCATTTCTCCTATCTAACTACATTTACATTTACTTTGGCCAATATCTCCCCAAATCCGAAACCCTCCTAACCACCCCAGGTTCTGGTAATCACCATTCTACTTTTTACCTCTATGTGATTAATGATTAAATGATTCTAGATGCCATATTAGTCAGGATTCTCCAGAGGGACAGAACTCATAGGATATATGTGTAAGTGAAAGGGAGATTCTATATATATTATATATATGCATATAAGTATGTGTACTGTATATATAGTATATATACTATATTTATACATACTATACATACTAGTATGTATAGTATTAGTACTAGCATGTAGTACTAGTATGTAGTATATATAGTATACATGAGATATAAATATCTATGTATGAGATATATATACTGGTATATATAATATATAATATTATATATAATATAATAAAATAATATAATATATATTATAATAAAATAGTTTATTATATAATAATTTATATATTATAATACATAATATAGTTATATATTATTAGTTATATATTATATTATATATAATATAGTTATATAATTATATATTATAATATATAATATAGTATAATAATTTAGTATTATATATAATACTATATAATATAGTATAATAATTTAGTATTATATATAATTTATATATACTAGTAGATATATTACATATTATATATACTAGCATACTGGTATATATAATATACCATAGTGTGTATAATATAGTATATATAATATACTAAATATTATATATATATATATATATATAGTGCTGGCAGAAATGATTAACGTTTGATTAGTGGGCTGGGAGAGGAAGATTAGTATATAATATATAATATGTATATCACATTTTCTTTATCTATTCATTCAGTTATGGACACTTAAGTAGATTACATCTCTTGGCTACTGTAAATAGTTCTACCATAAGCATGGAGAGGTGATATCTCCTCAACACACTAATTTCAGTTCCCTTGGATATCGGCCCAGCAGTGGGATTGCTGGTTCATATAATAGTTTTATTTTTAATTTCTTTAGGAATCCCATATTGTTATCCATAATGGCTGTATCAATTTATATTTCAATCAACAAGTGTGCAAGAGTTTTATTTTCTCCACATACTTGTAAGCACTTGATCTCTTTAAAGTTTTTAATAATAGCCATTCTAATTGGGGTGGGTGATATTCATTGTGGTTTTAATTTGTATTTCTCTGATGATTATTGATATTCAGCATTTATTCATGTCTGCCAGAAATTTTTATGCCTTTTTATGTGCAGTGTCTATTTAGGTTTTTAGCCTATTTTTATTTTAATTTATTTGGTTTTTGGTAATAAAATTTTAAGTTTCTTATATTTAAGACTTCATTCATTTTGAGTTAATATTTCATACGTGAGAGATAAGGGACAAACTTTATTCTTCTGCATGTGGCTATCCAGTTTTTCAACACCATTTATTGAAGAAGTTGTCCTTTACCCATTCTGTATTCTTGGTACCTTTATTGAAAATTGGTTAACTGTAAATGTGTAGATTTTTTTCTGGAAACTTTTTTTCTGTGCCTTTAATCTACATGTCTATTTTTATGTCAGTACTATGCTGTTTTGGTCACTATAGATTTGTAGTATACTTTGAAGTAAGTTAGTGTGTGGCAAGTCTAAATCTTTTACTTAACATCAACTGACTATAAATGTTAATCACATCTAAAGACACCTTCACACGACCATTTAGACTAGTGTTTGAATAATGCCTGGATTTCATAGCCTAG
Organism: Theropithecus gelada; assembly: GCF_003255815.1. Classification (NCBI taxonomy): domain Eukaryota; kingdom Metazoa; phylum Chordata; class Mammalia; order Primates; family Cercopithecidae; genus Theropithecus; species Theropithecus gelada. The sequence goes on along the minus strand of NC_037685.1, from coordinate 26,754,048 downwards.
CCAAGTGGACACATAAAATGAACCATCACAGTCCACTCCTTGTCAATTTGTCACACATACACGTCTCCTTAAACCATATTTAATTTCCAGATAAAGATAATAGCAAAGAATACTTCTTTCTGACGTAATACAATCATCTTGCATAACCCTGAAAATCCACTAACTCTTTCCCCAGAAGAGAATGAAAAGGCCTTGGGTGGTGTTTTCTCTGATATCATGTAACTCAAATGCAATAATATAAAGTTAATATTTAAGTAGTATGTTGCAAAATTAATACAACTTTTTTATAGAAAGGGATAATGTAAGAGAAAGCAAAGGTATTTGTGTGCATGTGTTTGTCTGTATATGCACAGTCACACATATGTATACACATATATATGTACATATACCCCACATATATATACACACATATTTACAATTAAATCATATTTACAATACAGTAAAGTTTCAGTTCATGTTTCTGAAGCAGTCCTGTGGTCTTAGCTGGTAATTATAATTGCCTTCTTCCACTATCCATTCCATGTTACATTTGTCTTCAGCAAGCACCTCAGCTAGTTGTGGTTCTTTGTCGAGTGGCATAATGCAAACCTTTATTTCTTAAGGATCTGTGTCTTTTTTTTTGAGATGGGGTCTTACTCTTTTGCCCAGGCAAAAGATAGGGCCATGAGTGGATGGCCCTATCAGAGCTCGCTGTAACCTTAAATTCCTGGGCTTGAGAAATCCTTACACCTCAGCCTCCCAAGTAGATGAGACTACAGGTACATGACACCACACCAGGCTAATTATTTTGTTTTTTATATTTTGTAGAGGTGGGGTCTTGCTATGTTGCCCAGGCTATTCTTGAACTCTTGGCCTCAAGCAATCCTCCCACTTTGGCTTCCTGAATTGCTGCGATTACAGGTTTGAGCCACTGCACCCAGATTTTCATCAACTTTTAATCACAACAGGATATGGTAGTACTCAGAGGTCCTAAGGAATCTCCTGTATTGTAGTTATATTCTTCCTTACTTCAATTGCAGAAGTCTAATTTCCCTTAGTATTAAAGACCAATCACCCTGCAAGTATAGTAGCTCCTTTATTTGCCTGTTGATTCAGAGTCATGAGAAATCCAAATCGAGTGAGCAGCAGTCTTGATTTCCAGTTCAATAGAATCATTGTTCTTTCTCTTGGTGCACTTCTTAGCTTTGGAATGAAAACTTCTGGACCAGTAGGCCATAAAGTTGCTGGAACAGAAGGTAAAAAATTTCCTAGTGGAGCATTAGGGGTTACAGTGAAAGTACCATTCTTATTTCTACTCTATCGATTCCTGAACCAATGAATGCTGGCTATGGAAGAAACAGCAATTTATATGGGTCACAGATTTAGAACATAGAGAGCCTCCTGAAGGAATAACATTGCCCCAATCCTGCAAGATATTTCCACCTAGCTGTCAATGTAGCTGAATCTTCAAAGGGCCATTCTGTCAAGCCAGCAGCTTCAGAATGGCGGGGAATATGGAAAGATCTGTGAATTCTACTACAAATTTGAAAAGAGCAGGCAAATGTAACAATGCAGTAAAAGCATCAAATTTCCCTATCCCCTAAAAACAATAACTGTCAGAATTTTTTGTGACCTTTTTCTACAAATGTGTTTTGTCTGCTTTTATTTATTCTTTTATTTTTTTTTTATGGCTTACATATGTAATCTCAGCACTTTGGAAGGCCATTGCCTGCTTTACAACTTGTATTTTATACATAGATTGTGTGCTGTCTTTAATCTATAGTCATCTGTCAATTAACAAAAAGGATACGTTCTCAGAAATGCATTTTTGGGCAATTTTGCCATTGTGTGAACAACATAGAGTAGATTGGCCAAATTTAGATTATATAGACTACTATACATCTAAGATATATGGTATAGCCAGTTGTCCTAGGTTACAAACATGAACGGCATACTTGTCCTGAATGTTATAGCCAATTGTAACACAATGGTAAGTACTTAAGTATCTAACCACACAAAAATATGGTAAAAATGTGGCTTACAGATAAAAGGAACACCTGTATAGGGCACTTACTGTGAGTGGAGCTTGTAGGAATGGAAGTTGCTCTGGGAGTGTCAGTGAGTGCGTGGTGAGTGAATGTGAAGGCATAGGTAGGATGTTACTATACATTACCGTAGATTTGCAAAGGCAGTACACTTCAGCTACACTACATTTATAAAAAAATTCCTTCAATAATAATTTATCTTAGCTTACTGTAACTTTTTTACTTCATTTACTTTTTAATTATTTTCAAATTTTGACTACTTTGTAATAGCATTATAGCTTAAAACACAAACAACAAAAGTTACTTTATATTTTTATTCTGTATTTTTAAATTTTATTTTTTATTTTTTTACTTTATATTTTTATTCTACAGTTTTCAAATTTATTTTTTCAATTTTCAGTTTTTACTTTCCAAATTTTCATTAAAAACAAAGCCACAAACACACACATTAGTCTAGACCTACACAGAGTCAGGATCATTAGTATCACTGTCTCTTACCTCTGTATCTTGTCCACTGGAAGGTCTTCAGGGACAATAATACACAAGGACCTGTCGTCTCCCATAATAATAAGGCCTTCTTCAGGAATACCTCCTGAAGGATCACCTGAAGCTGTTTCACAGTTAATATTCATTTTTAAGGAAGCAGAAGGAGTACACTCAAAATAATAATAAAAAAGTATAGCAAATGCATAAACCAGTTAACAGTTGTTTATTGTCATTATTAAGCATTAGGTACTACACATAATAATAGCATGTGCTATACTTTTATAAGGCTGGCAGGGCAGTAAGTTTGTTTACACCAGCATCATCACACACATATGGGTAAATGCTTTGGCTATGATGTTGCAATGGCTAAATTAAGCAATAGGAATTTTTCAGTGCAGTGACTGTGTATTTTAAGGTTTTTCCATGTCACACAGTTTTGCCACTCTCTATGGCTGCCATATTGTTCAACAATGGTTTTATCATATTGTGTTTATTTGTTAGTGAAGATATTTAGAGTGTTGTTATAGGCTTTTTTCTACTCAGCGGTTTTTTGTTTTTTTGTTTTTTTGTTTTTTTTTTTTTTTTTTTGAGGCAGGTCTCACTCTGTCACCTAGGCTGGAGTACAGTGTCACAATCTCAGCTCACTGCAATCTCCGCCTCCCAGGTTCAAGCGATTCTCTTGCCTCAGCCCCTCAAATAGCTGGCCTTACAGGTGCCTGTCACCAAGCCAGCTAGTTTTCGTATTTTTAGTAGAGACCGGGTTTCACCATATTGGCCAGGCTGGTCTCAAACTCCTGACCTCATGATCCGCTAGCCTCGGCCTCCCAAAGTGTTGGGATTACAGGCATGAGCCACTGCACCTGGCCTTAAACTACCATTTCTTTATAGAGTGTCTGTATGAATACATGAATTTATTTTTTATCAGTGCTTATATTAATGATACATTAATGAAATTCATTCATTTAATAAATAATTTACTTTTTTTTTAAATTTTTGTGATTACATAGTAGATGTATAAATTTATGGGGTACATGAGATGTTTTGATACAAGTATGTAATGTGAAATAAGCACATCATAAAGAATGGGGTATCCATCCTCTCAAGTCATTTATCCTTTTACTTAAAAACAATCCAATTACATTATTTATTTTTAAATATATAAGTTATTATAGACTATAGTCACCCTATTTTGCAATCAAATAGTAGATCTTATTTATTCTTTCTATCTTTTTGTACCCATTAGCCATCTCCACCTGCCTTCCAACCACCCGTAAGTTCAATTGTTTTGATTTTTTGATCCCACCAATTGGTGAGAACATGCAATGTTAGTCTTTCTGTGCCTGGTTTATTTCACGTAACATAATGATCTCCAGTTCCATCCGTGTTGTGGAACATGACTGGTTCTCATTGTTTATATGACTGAATAGTACTTCATTGTGTGTATGTACCACATTTCCTTTATTCACTCATCTGTTGATGGACATTTAGGTTGCTTTCAAATCTTAGCTATTGTAAACACTGCTGCAAGAAACATAGGAGGCCGGTTATCTCTTCAATACACTGATTTCCCTTCTTTTGGGTAGAAAACCAGCAGTGAGATTCCTGGATCATATGATAGCTCAGTTTTTTTTTTTTTTTTTTTTGAGAAACTTCCAACTCTTCTCCATAGTGGTTGTACTAATTTACATTCCCACTGACAATGTACAAGGATTCCCTTTTCTTCACATACTCGCCAGCATTTGTTATTGCCTGTCTTTTGGATGTAAACCATTTCAACTGTGGTGAGGTGTTATCTCATTGTAGTTTTAATTTGCAATTACCTGATGATCAGTGATGTTGAGCACCTTTTCATATGACTGTTTGCCATTTGTATGTCTTCTTTTGAAAAAAACCCAAAAAAGTCTCTTCAAATGCTTTGTCCATTTTTGATTGAATTATTAGTTCTTTTCTAAGAGTTGTTTGAGTTTCTTATAAATTATGGTTATTAATCCCTTATCAGAGAGGCAGTTTTTGCAAATATTTTATCCCATTCTGTGGGTTGTCTCTTCACTTTGTTGGTTGTACCATTTTCTGTCCATAAGCTTTTTAACTTAATGTGATCTCATTTGTCTATTTTTGCTTTGCTTGCCTGTGCTTGTGGGGTATTGCTCAAGAAATCTTTGCCCGGTTCAATGTGCTGGAGATTATCTACAAAGTTTTCTTGTAATAGTTTCACAGTTTGAGGTCTCTTTGGTTTAAGTCTTGAATTCATTTTTATATATGGTGAGAGATAGGAGTCTAGTTTCATTCTTCTGCATATGTATATTCAGTGTTCCCAGCATTATTTATTGAAGAGACCATCTTTTCCCCAATGTATATTCTTGGCACCTTTGTCCTTCCTTTCAAGGCAGTGGATTCCTTTCTGGCCCAGGGTGTTTCTAGAAATGTCCTCTGGGAACTAGGGTCTGGAATGCAGGCCTTATGACTCTGACTGGTGCTCTATTCTGTTGTGGCTGAGTTGGTATCCAAAATGCAAGACAAAGTCCTCTCCAGTCTTCCCTCTCCTCTCCTCAAGTGGAAGGAAAAGGTCTCTTTTAGAGCCTGGAGCTGGGAAGCCAGGGGTTAGTGGAGGGGTGACAACAGCATTCCTTTGGTTGCCCCAACTGGTGTCTCAGATTGTCACCTGTCCCCTCAGTGCACTGTCTCTGGACCTAGTTCAGCCCTAGAACTCGCCTATGAGTTGCAATCCTTGTGGCCTAGACTGCCTTTGAAGTTTACTTAGAGACAAAAGCACTTTGTTTGGCCTTAGATGACAAGGTTTTCTAGGCACTCAAGTTTGGACCACTGGTTTTGGCAATTCCCCTCTGGCGAGGGCTGGTTTAAATGCTCCCTCCTTGGGCGGGCATCAGCTGAGTTTAGTCTAGTTTTCCTTTCTTCTCTAACAGGATAACACTGAGTTCAACCACTCAGAATTGCTGTGTTCTCCTCCCTCAGCACCCAGAGACACTCCCCACATCACACTCTGCTGCTGGGGTGGGGGGCGGGTGGCATAGGTGATTCAGGACTGTTTTGTCCATCTCTTCACTGCCTTTTTCAGTAATATGATGTTAAAATCAGCTACTTTTGCTCACCTGATTTTTGGTCCTTATGAAGGTTTTTTTTTTTTTTTTTCCTGTGTAGGTAATTGTTAACTTGGTGTCTTTGCTGGGGAGATGATCAGTGGAGTTTACTATTCTGCCATATTGTTCTGGCCCTCCTGGAAATCATTTCTTGACACCTGACTATAGTCGCTCAAAATGTTTATCAATACAACTGAAATTATCTTCCTTGTGTTCAAATTTATAGTGATAATAGAATGCAGATACTAAATAACATAAGTGGAAGAGAGTGTGTGTGTGTGTGTGTGTGTGTGTGTGTGTGTGTGTTTATACAAAGCATAGATTCTATGGAAGTGGATAACCTAATTGATTTTGGGGTAAAATAAGATATATTCTAGAAGAATAATTAACTGAGAGGTCAGAAAGTTAGGAATTTAAGTAATATTCAGGACTGAAAGAAATCTATAATGTATAGAGAGAGAAGGAAGAGAGTGATACATTTTGGGAGAAGAAGATCAACAGAACTGCATTTCTTTTAAAGCCATGCTAAGAATTAGAACCAATAAAAAGTGTGGATAGTGAACGGAGAATGTGAAGGACAGAAACCAAGGTTCTTTCTGAAGTTTTTCTCCTTTTAAATTGATAAACAGTGTTACAATTTACTGACATAAAGAAGATGGCAGGTGGCAAAGTTCTGAAGGGAAAAGCGGGAGCTTATGTTTTGATGGATGAAGTTTGAGGGGTTTATTAATCGTCCAAAGAGGAGGTCTCAATGAGACATTTAGACCTAGAAGCCTACAAATATAGCAGTCTTAGGGTAGAAAACTGTATTAGAATCATAAATTTAGAAATTTCAACACTTAGTATTTAAACTAATGAGGTGGGATGAGATCACCAAAGTAATCAGTGTATATTGAAGCGTGCTGTATAGCGTTATGTTGGGGAAAATGTGACAGTGTGTTTTAAAGCACTTGTCCAATTTCAGTTCCCAACAGGGAGCTAACCATTCCAGATTATTTGCTAATCTTTTTCTACTAGCTATTTAGTTTGGGTTTGAGGTTTTTTTAACGGGATCATACTCTGTGTATTGAACTGAAATTTGTTTTGGTCTCTAATTGACGTGATGAGGAGCATTTTCTCTATTAGTATGCGTAATTCTACAGGATTACTTCTGTTTCATAATTTTTAGTGATAGTAACGTACCATAGTTTAATCATATTTATATTTAGATAACTTGCAACTATTAGTATTTAGTTATACATGGAATCGAGGTTGAGCACAAAAGAAGATGAATCAATAAGAGAGGAGTTTATTTGTTACAGGCAATACTGCCTACCATCTAATAATCTGCATATGTTTTTATATGAATATGGGTTTTTTACATTTCTCATTGGGTCTCAGATTTAACATCTTACCACGGGGAGTAGGATTCTAGTGTCTGTAGATAAGAAATTTTATTATCACAGGGCTTGCAAATCTAAGAGCACTGTTTCATTTGGTGATCAATTGGATAGAAAACTATCTGTTTAAAGTTACAGGAAAATATGGGTTATGGTGGACTGGCTAAGGGATACAATGTAAGCCTTTAAGTGAAACCTTCCTTGATATATATATTACAAACAATGCCATTACTCAATATTTACTTCTGTGGTACTCTTAGAATCTAAGCCCTGCGTAGGATGCCACACCATGCTGGAAATAATGGCATGGCAAACTTTCCTAGTGCATGTTAGATAACTTAGTCCATATGGAAATAATTCTGTGGGATGTATTTGTAAAAGTGTAAATGCAGAGTCTAAAGGTTCATCATTTTAAAAATTTTCATAGTACCTCTGGATGCTAAACAAACTTACATTCCCTCAACATCTTGTGAGAGCTTCAACTGCCCCACCTTTGATAACATGGGTATTATCAGTCTTTACCATTTTTGCTGATATAATCATTATTATTTTAATTTTCATTACTCTGCTTAATATTCTGATTGAGCACGTTTGCATGTATTATTCTTCTGTTTGTATTTTTAAATTCCTCTGCATCTCCTTGACTTCTTTACATTGTTTTACTTTTCTTCGCAATGTTTTTTATTTTGCTCTTTATAATGAATCCATGTTATTTTCGAGTCTGAAGTCTTTTCAAGATTTTCACCAAGTCCGCATGTATGTGGATTTCAACCTGCTTATGGTTTCCGTTATTATAAATAATTTTTTTTTTGCGTGTGACTGTGACTGCATTGCAATCTGTGTGTGTGTGTGTGTGAGTGTGTGTGTGTTTACTGTGGTTAAATCTCATCTTTTATTTATTTTGCACTATCTTGTTAAGTGATCTGCTAAGACCATAAAATGAGTTTGGAAGTTTTCCAATAATTGGTATACACTAGAATACTTCTAAAAACAGAAGAATTTTTTATTCTTGAAATATTGATGGCAGTTCCCTTAACATCGTGTGCTGGGATGGAATTTAGGTATACTTCTTGCTGTGTTTCTTATCCAGCTTTAGCAATAATACTTTGCTGGGCCTATTTTTTTTAGTTGTGTGTTGTTCCAGACAATTTGCTCTTTTCTGGGATCTTTTTCATTTCTTCCTACCTGCCTAACAGAAATACTGAGTTACTGACATCTAAACCTCGTGGTTGTAATGGGTTTTCTTGTCCAGAATTACATTTCACATGTTTTATGCTTTTCATCCCTGCCAGTCGGCTTCCCTCTGAATTAAAATTTAACTGTGAGTTTTTGAAATTATACTTTAAGTTCTGGGATCTGCATGTGCAGAACATGCAGGTTTGTTGCACAGGTTTACACGTGCCACGGTGCTTTGCTACACCCAGCATCCTGTCATCTACGTTAGGTCTTCCTCCTAATGCCATCCCTCCCCTAGCTGCCCAACCCCCAACAGGCCCCAGTGTGTGATGTTCCCCTCCCTGTGTCCATATGTTCTCATTGTCCAACTCCCACTTATGAGTGAGAATATTCGGTGTTTGGTTTTCTGTTTCTGTGTTAGTTTGTTGAGAATGTTGGTTTCCAGCTTCATCCATGTCCCTGCAAAGGACATGAACTCATCCTTTTTTAATGGCTGCATAGTATTCGATGATATATATGTGCCACATTTTCTTTATCCAGTTTATCAGTGATGGGCATTTGGGTTGGTTCCAAGTCTTTGCTATTGTGAAAAGTGCTGCAAGAAACACACGTGTGCATGTATCTTTAGAGTAGAATGATTTATAATCCTTTGGGTATATACCAAGTAATGGGATTGTTGGGTCAAATGGTATTTCTGGTTCTAGATCCTTGAGGAATCACCACACTATCTTTCAAAATGGTTGAACTAATTTACGCTTCCACCAACAGTGTAAAAGCGATCCTATTTCTCCACATCCTCTACAGCATTGGTTGTTTCCTGACTTTTTAATGATTGTCATTCTAACTGGTGTGAGATGGTATTTCATTGTGGTTTTGATTTGCATTTCGCCAATGACCAGTGATGATGAACACTGGTTGGCCACATAAATGTCTTCTTTTGAGAAGCATCTGTTAATATCATTTGCTAACTTTTTGATGGAGTTGTTTGTTTCTTTTCTTGTACATTTGTTTAAGTTCCTTGCAGATTCTGGATATTAGCCCTTTGTCAGATGGATAGATTGCAATTTTTTTTTCCCATTCTGTAGGTTGCCTGTTCAGTGTGATGATCGTTTCTTTTGCTGTGGAGAAACTCTTTAGTTTAATTAGATCCCATTTGTCAATTTTGACTTTTGTTGGCATTCTTTTTGGTGTTTTAGTCATGAAGTCTTTGCCCTTGCCTATGTCCTGAATGGTATTGCCTAGGTTTTCTTCTAGGGTTTTTATGGGTTTAGGTCTTACATTTAAGTCTTTAATCCATCTTGAGTTAATTTTTGTATAAGGTGTAAGGAAGGGGTCCAGTTTCAGTTTTCTGCATATGGTTAGCCAGTTTTCCCAACACCATTTATTAAATAGGGAATCATTTTCCCATTGCTCTTTTTTTTGTGTGAAAGATCAAAAGATTGTAGATGTGTCCGTTATTTCTGAGACCTCTGTTCTGTTTCCTTGGTCTATATATCTGTTTTGGTACCAGTACCATGCTGTTCTGGTTCCTGTAGCCTTGTAGTATAGTTTGAAGTCAGGTAGCATGATGCCTCCAACTCTGTTTTTTTTTTGTTTTTTGGTTTTTTTTTTTTTGCTTAGGATTGTCTTGGCTATACGTGCTCTTTTTTGGTTCCATACGAAATTTAAATTAGTTTTTTCTAATTCTGTGAAGAAAGTCAATAGTAGCTTGCTGGGGATAGCGTTGAATCTATAAATTACTCTGGGTAGTATGGCCATTTTCACAATATTGATTCTTCCTATCCATAAGCATGGAACGTTTTTCCATTTGTTTGTGTCTTCGCTTATTTCCTGGAGCAGTGGTTTGTAGTTCTCCTTGAAGATGTCTTTCACATCCCTTGTAAGTCGTATTCCTAGGCATTTTATTTTGTTTGTGCTTGCTATTCTTTCTGTGTTCTGTTTCTAGAGAGATGATTAGGAGATGTACATCAGGGAGAATATAGTGGTTAAGCAGATTTAACCTTGAGGCACACTGCTAAGATAGAAGTTAAGACTGTGCTACTAATTAGGTTTTTAAACCTGAAGTAACACAACATAACCGTGTCTCAGTTTCTTCAGTAGTTAAGGGGATAACTAAGGAAGTCTTAGTTCAATACTTCATTAGTTGCTATAACTCAACTAGTGTTACCTCATATTACTATTATCATTTTATAGGAGGATGAAAGATTGAGTGGGGATAAATTATTGCAGTCATGTAATATTTTGTTACACATAAAACTTAATCCTCAAATTCACATTTGTGGAAATTTATAAATATTTTCTATTGTTTAACTGCATTTTCGCATTTTTAAACTTAACTGAAATATAGCCCATATTAAAGAAAATGCAAAGAACATATATGCTTAATACATTATCATAATTCAACTAACTATGCAACTGCAACATGTTCAAAAAATAAACTGTTGCTAACATCTTAGAAGCTTACTCATGCCTTTTTTCAGTTGCTACTCCTTTTTTTTGCCTCTGCCTCTAAGGTTTCTTTATTTCAACTCTTAACTCTATCATCCAGTTTTGCCTGGTTTTGAGCTTAAAATAAATAAAATCATAAGATGTTCTTTCTTTTATGCCTGGCTTCTTTTACTCAACAGTATGCTTTAGTCTATAGCTGTAGTACATTACTTTTCATTGCTGCATAGTAACATTCCATTGTATAAAGATAACAACATGCAACCATTCCAGTAATGGTAAACATTTCAATTATTTAAATGTGTGGCTATTATAAACAAGACTGCTATTAATTTTATATGTCTTTGGTGCACATATGTATGTACTAAGATATACACACAAACACATGAGTGAAATTGCTATGTGGTAGCATACATACATATGTAGCATACATACATATGTTTGACCTTAGTAGACAAAACTACATTGTTTTTTCCAAAGTGTCACTGTTGTGCTGTCAGTGTTTATGGGGTTTCTGTTTCTGCAAATCCTTGCAAACAGTTGGTTTAAATATTAATAATTCTGGTTTACATATTAGGATATAACATTGTGATTTTGATTTGCTTTTTATAATTTCTAATCAATTGTTCGCTTTTTCATACATTTGTTAAGATTTTGGGTGTCCTCATTCAGGACAAGCCTATTTTGACACCTTGCCTAAATATCTATGGGATATAATTTTTCCATTTCTCATTGCTGTGTAGGAGTTATTTATAGTTCCATAACTCTTTTCAAATTTATGGATTCCAAAATACATATTCCATATTTACAATATTGATTTTTGCAATTGGAAAATAATTTTTTCATTTATTTAAGTTTTCTTTAATTTTTCTAAATTTTTAAAATATTTTTTCTATAGAGGTCTTCAACATATTTCATTATGTTTCTTCACGCTTATTCATATTTTTAAAGGGTATCTTTTAAAATATCCTTTAAAAATACTTTACATATGAAATTTTTAGGTGGTGTCCAATTAGGTTTCAAGAAGGCAAATGTGCTTCAGATGTTTCTTTTAGGAGAATCACATCTATATTGTGGAGGGCATTTGCAAAGTAGTGGAGAAGGAGAATTGAAGTAGAAGGTCTTTACAACAAGCTAAGTGGTGGATAGTTAGGGCTTGATATAGAGAAGTAGGAATTAATAAGTGATGAATATGAGCAGAATCTAAGAGTCTGAGTCCATAGAAATTGGCATCTTTTGACTGTGAAGAGTGATGGATAGGATGAAAGGTGAAAAGTTACTTTCCTCCGCAAAATTCCATCATTTATTTTCTTCTGGAAGAATACAATGATATTGCTGTCCAATGGGAGTCAAGGGAAAGTAGAAGAAGACATGACTATGTTTTTACAAATGTTCCTGGCCACCACTTTTCACATTCTTTTTTCTGATGTGCTCACTACATATGCGCTCAGAAGAAAACTTAGTTAAATTTTTTCTCCTTGTCTTTGTGCTTAGTCTTTGTTCATCATGAGAAATGCTCAGCAACTGTAGTCATAAGGGGAAAGCTTTCAATTAAAGTTTCAATGATGGGATAGGAACTGAGAAGTCTGTTGAGTTTTCTGCCTAGGAGTACCCTTGGAAAGGCCACTGCTATGCACAACCAGCACTGGGAATCCCAGATCACATGCAATCATAGGAGTTGCCCTGGAGACAGAAGCTCAGCACATGTTCTGGTACAAGGAGATTACAGTGTTGTGCAAAGCAAAGGGATGAATGATGCCCAACTCTCTAACATGGGCCTCAGTTTTCACATTGAGGTGGAAACGAGCTAGGAAGCAGATCCACCATAAATTGAGAAAGAGGAGAAACAAGTTGAGCTTTTAATAACCCTATAACCTGCCTCATTGGGATGGAAATGGAAAGAGATCCTCACAGAAATATAAATAAAACATGTCATATCTAACTTGAACCAAAAATTATTTTCTCCCCTACTACCTCAATTTTGCCCAGATTGGATTCTATTTTATTTCCTTATTTTTCCACAGTAATTTACTTAAGTAAAACCAGGATTTATTTTATTCATTTCCATTTCAGTTGCTAAGTCCAAGGAATGTTCATGGTTTCGAAAATATGACAAAGGATGATTTGGTGAAATTGCACAACACATTATTACCTGATGTACGATCATTGATTTTGTATACTAGCCTTTATCCCTGGCTACTGATAATTTTGGCCTTTGAAGATTCAAACACAGAGACTTGTAAACACTTTCGTTTTTATCCTTCTTTATCATACTCATACCTGGGACAGAAAAGTATCACTTAATATTTTAAAAACATTGTTATAGTACATGTGTTTAAATAACTCATAAGAGCAAGTACTCATACCTCATGTCATCTATTTTTCAAAAATGTTTTATGTATTTCCACCTGCTTCTTCCAGACGACCTTTAGCAAAACTTTGTGAAGTGTCATTGTGGCTGTTGTCTTAGAAAGATAGTCTTGTTGTTAAGATCAGTTTTTTAGACTTGCAATATGACAAAATGATGTGCATTTGTTTAGAGGGAGACTTCAGGATACAGTGAAGTGTTTTACAGACGTTTACCATTTTTATTCTTATTAGATTTTTGAAAGTCTTTGGTTTAAAATTTTCCTCTTTTTATTCAACCAGCTCTTTAAATTTCCCATCAATTCTTGTTAAGAGTGTGTATTGTATATCTCTCTATACATTTCATGCATTTTTGTATGAATTGTGCTATTTTTATAATTTTTCTATTTAGTCTATATATCCAATATGACTCAATGTATACATGGATGTCATACATAGGTAGTGATTATTTCCTCTTTTTTAATTAATAAATTCTAATTTATTTCAATGTGTTATCTCTTTAATACATAATATTCTAAACAATACTGAGTCCATTTTTTATGTTTTAGAATTCCTAAGTTATAATTACACATAAATTAATATTTTAATTGATGTTTTGAGGTACACAGTGTTCTTTTACTATGCACTGTGATATTTATCATCCAAACTATCCTTTCAAATGTGTTTTATTCTCCTCCATTTTATATGTTAGTGAAGATGTCCTCTAAACTCAGCTATTAAATGAAAGAAATAAACTAGGAATCGTTACACGCTCTTTCTCAATTAAGCCATGCTGCTTTTCCTCCTCAATGGTTCTTAAATTCAATATTTTTCTTTCCCACACTTTTGTCCAGGGTAGATGCTCATCATCATCCTTCCTGGATTGCTGGCTCAACCTCTTAATTGTTTTTCTTCTCTCATGTCCTGCCAGACTCATACCTGTCCTCTAGCCTGTGGCCGGAGTGCCTCAACTGAACATGCTACTTAATTTCTGAGAATTTTTTTTAAAACCTATCTATCAATGACTCTCCCTTTCTTGATTCAATGTTCTTCACAAAGGGGTGACAAGTGTGATTAAATATTGATGTCCCCCCTTTTAAGGCCACAGCAAGGGTACCATGGTTGCTGCAGTGCCTCAGCTAAGAAAAGCTTCATACTTACCTTAGTGCATTATGCAAGCTTCCTCATTTTCTGAATATTGCTTGACATGAATAAATGTGGAAAGCATTAAATTAGAATATTAAAAATTCTTTTAAAGGCATAGAAATCTTTCCAGACGAGGAGGCACAGCTAAACTATGTAATACCCTTGTGCAAATCTCTAAAAAGATATCACTTAGCCCCAACAGATGACTTTTAAAAGATGCCACAAGTAGACAGCAGGTATAATTGATAGTATCTTTGTGGAAAGAAAGAAAGAAAGAAAGAAGAAAGAAAGAAAGAAAGAAAGAAAGAAAGAAAGAAAGAAAGAAAGAAAGAAAGAAAGAAAGAAAGAAAGAAGAAAAGAAGGAAAGGAGGGAGGGAGGGACAAAGGAAGGGAGGGAGAGAGAGAAAGAAAAGGAAAGAAAAAGAAAGGAAAGGAAAGGAAAGAGGGAGGGAGAGAGAGAAAGAAAAGAAGGAAAGAGAGAGAGAAAGAAAGAAAGAGAAAGAAAGAGAGAAAGAAAAAGAAAGAAAGAAAAGAAAGAAAGAAAAAAGAAAGAAAGAAAGAAAGAAAGAAAGAAAGAAAGAAAGAAAGAAAGAAAGAAAAGGAAGAAAGAAAGGAAAGGAAGAAAGAAAGAAAGAAAGAAAGAAAGAAAGAAAGAAAGAAAGAAAGAAAGAAAGAGAGAGAGAGAGAGAGAGAGAGAAAGAAAGAAAGAAAGAAAGAAAGAAAGAAAGAAAGAAAGAAAGAAAGAAAGAGAAAGAAAAAGAGAGAGCGAAAGAAAGAAAGAAAGAAGAAAAGAAAAGGAAAAAGAAAAGAGAAAAGGAAACATAGTTTCTTATTACTTCTCTGGGCCAGATTCAGCTCCGTGTCAAGTTCCAGGAACTGGGGCAGTTTTATAAACTGCATAACCATGAGCAGAGGCCAAACTCCCTTTACCTGATTCATTATGCTGTTTTACAAATTATGTCTTTTCTCTTTTTGTCATCACTGCTTTAGAAAAACCTTACTCTGTTTCCTTATCTATCCGCAATTTCAACTCATGTTACTTTTTCCTTCAGCCCAACCTTGCTTCCATCAAATTTAATGTGTAATACTATCATAGCCATTATCATGCCATTTTCTGAAAATAGTGTTTGTGTTTTCCAAGGGGTGAAAACACTATAAAGTTACACTACTTCTCAATCCAGCAATTTTACTCTTAGTTATCTACCCAAGAGAAATGAAAATATTTATCTACACACACTGGCACATAAACTTTCTTGTCAGCATTATTGATAATTTTTACAGTGAAAACAATCTAATCGAGTGTCACCTGGTGAATGAATAAACAATTTATCCATATGATAGAGTACTACTGAGCTATGAAAAAGAACAAACTGGAGATACATACTACTATATATATATTTATGTGTATACTATACTACTATGTGGATGAACCTCATAATTTTATACATACTGAAAGAAGCCAAGTACCAGAAATCTCATACTGTAAGATTCCATTTATATAAAATGTCCAGAAAAGGTAAATCTTTAGAGACAGAAAATAGACTGATGAATGACTTAACAGTGGAGAGGGACAGTGACAGTTAATGTGCATATGGTATCTTAGTGAAGTGATGAAACATTCAAAAACTGATTTATGGCAATGGTTTCAAAGCTTGGAAAGTTTACTAAAATATCATTGAATTCTACACTTGAAATGGTTGAAATATATGATCTGTAAAAGATGCCTCAGTTAAGTTACTTTTGGAAACTTAGATTACTTGCCTTTTCATTATTGAGGTTTGAACCAGCAGCCCAAGATCTTGCCTACGGACAATGTTTTGATGCTTATATCTCTATCAATCTCTACTCAATGTTTTCCTCAATTAAAAAAAATTAGTTATTACTCTTTTGTTTCATTTGTTTATAATACAAATATAGATGCCTTATTTCCAATTTGATAGATATTTGGTTAATATTAAAAAGTCAGACATGATTGTAATATAGTTGCATAAATACAGTATTTTTTTAACTAGTCACAATTCATTTTGTGTTTTCCCATTGTTGAAAAAAAGGGTTTTTTTTGGCAATCTCCAAAATAAAAGATTCTGTAATTAAATGAAGTTGGCAAAATTGCATGATATAGTCCTTTCTTGAAAGATTCATAACAGGGACTAGTGTATATTTTTAGGAATTTTGAGTCAGAAGCTTTACATTTCTTTCTTGTTTGACTGTTGCTATAATAATGCTAGATTTTTAAGAGTCAGAATTATAGTAGTACACAATAATATACATAAATTTTTCAATCACACATCTGAAGACCTATTAGATGTGGATCTAGTTGCTTTTTATACATCATCCGTTTCTGGACCTGAGTGAAGGGACAGATCTACTTGAGGCAGGATCTTTTCCTGGTGAATAAAGGGAGACAAGAGACTATAATACACCACACATAAGAAACTTTTGCTTGGATGTGGCATATATTATGTTCATGAATGAGAGGCGTAAATCAAAGTAATGAGAAACTTTATCTTACCCAGGATGAAGTCACAGCAAGGGAGGGAATGAAAGAAAGATATGTGATGTCCTATTCAGAGTTTTCTTACTTTTAAATGGATCTCACTACCCTCTATTTCACAATAAAATTTTGAATCCTAGATTCATGAATTCTATATTGAGAAACAATGATAATGTGAAATTCTAGTTCTTATCTCTGAATGCATATTAAAATCTCAAGTAGTGTTTTTAAAAAGATTGATAGCCACGTTCTACCTACACAGATTGAAACAATCTTGAGGGAGAGAATCCAGGCATTGGTATTTTAAAATTCCCTTCATTTAATCCATGAACACACATGAAAAGGTTGAGAGCTACTACTGTGGAGAAACGGAATGTGGCAGAATATTTTTCATATTCTTCATTTGAACATTTCTAACTAGAATTCAATGTTTTTATATTCCCTAAGCTTAAGTTCATTTTACTTCAGGCATATCTGAATTTTAGTCTCTATTTAGAGAAAGAGTGCTGATTATTGAAGTTTGATATGGAGCTTTATTTTAGCCTTATCGGGATTATATATTCCATTCTCCTTGGAGCGAGTCTATAGAGAAGAACACATTATAAATCACTTTGTATAATTTTCGGTGCCTTATATTTCTCTGGTACATTTCTACATGGAGGAGAGAATATATTTTGGGCCATAGTTACACTATGATTAGGTATTATGTCTTCCAGGAGAAATAGGAAGCACAATATGGTTTCAATGATCTATATTTGCATAATTTTTAAAAAACTGTATCGCCAAGGAATTACAACATTATTTCAGAAGTTCCACAAGATGTTAAACTTTTGTAGCCCCAAACACTATGGGAGACTCCTATTTTTTACGATAAATTAAGCATCTGTTTCTTGGCTTGAATATTATATATATTGCTTTTTAAATTAGTTTTCAAGCATTTTGACTATAAAACATTATTTAATAACCTACATTTAATAAGTCAGAAACATTCTATTTATCTTATCACCTTGTTCATATTTATGATTTGAAATTCCTGGGGACTAATATATAACATGGTGATTCAGAGTATAGGATAATAAGGAAATGAGAAGCCTAAATCATATTAAAGCATATAAAGCAATACAAAGGGAAGAATCAATACAAAAGAAAAGCATAGTACATAAAGCGGGATGAAGTAATCAATAGCAGTGTATTGTAGCATACAATTGCAGATGAGTACAGGAAAATCCACTTGAGTTATGTAGTGATACTAAAGAGCTACAAATTTCCTCTGCATGTTGGCGTCAGACAAAGGGTTCAGGGAATTCTGAACAATATTAGAAAAGTTTAACTATTACCAAAGAATATCAAAGCTCTAAAAGTTTCTGAATATTTTTAAAAATAATATTTGAAAATAGTTTTGCTTTCAGGCCACCAAAGAAGAAAAACAAAGTGTCTGGATTCTAAGATCTAATAAGATTCTAAGATCTAATAAGATCTAAGATCCATGTTAGGATCCTAGGATCCTAATATCTAACTTTACCCTGTGGTAGCCTAATTTTATGTTATCACAGGATGAAATTGGATATTACTAATTAGTTATTACTTATTTTCTAAGGAATTAATATGAATTATTCCAGTTTCTTACTAGTACACTAAAAAAAAAATCACAAGAAAATTGGTGGACTAAAACCACAGTAACTGTTTAACTCTTCTTTCCCATGTTCCTAGGAGCTGGCTGTTCTCAGTTGAGTGGTTCTCACTCAGATTCTTGCTTGTGGTTCCATGGAAATGGTGACTGAACTTGGAATGATTTCAAGGTGTTTTCTCTCACATGTCTCCATGTGACTTGAGCTGCTTCACATTATGATAGTTGAATTTCAATAACAAGCATCCTAAGGGGACCAAGCAGAAGCCAGAAGGTGTATTCCTATTTAGGACCTAACTTTGGAAATCACAGCATGTCACTTCCTTCCTGTTTCAGACATTCAAGAGGATATATAGAGCCCATTCTCTCAACGAGAGGAGTGTAAGCATCACATAAAAACATGGAGGATGGAAGATCTTTTGGACACTATCTTGGAAGTGTGATCTGCCACATGGATCTTAAATTTCCTTTTATATTTTCCCTTGGTGTGGGCAATAAAATATTTACCTAGGCTTATATAATTTATACATCACAATTTTCCCAAAGAATTTTAATACAGGAGTTTTTGATACACACAGGATGTGAACTGTAGACATTTTCCTAAGAGTTTACCTAGTTGTTCAAGGTATGAGAAGGGCAGCTGCCTTTGTCTGAGATCCCAACTCATATTAATGAGTTTCTCTTACTCATTAATATGCAGCCTTAGTCTTTCAGTTCCTCTGAAATTTTAAGCTGGTTATCACCTCACGGTTTCTGCTTATATTTGTTAATTTATCTACTGGATCTTTGCATAATGTCTTAATCAGCTTGTGCTACCATAATAAAATACCATAGGCTGGGTGACTTGAATGACAGAAATTTATTTCTCATAGTTGTGGAGACTGAAATTCTAAGATCAGGGTGCCAGCAAAGTTGGATTCTGTTGAGAGCTCTCCTTCTAGCTTGCAGACGGCCACCTTCTAGATAACATACTCACACAGAGAAGAGTGAGAGCAAGCTTATAAGCAAGTCGTGTCTTATAAGGACACTACTCTCATCAGGATGGCCCTCACTCTTTTGATCTCATCTAAACATAATCAATTTCCAAAGTTTCCATCTTCAAATACCTTCACATGAGCGACTAGGGCTTCAACAAGTGAATTTAGAGGGATGGGACAATTCAGTCCATAGCACGTAGGTAATTCCTCATATATTCTCTCTCAGCTCATATATCAAGCCTTCCCTGGCCATCCTGTTCACAATAGTTCTATTCCTCCCCAGGCATTTTTATCATATTACGTATTTCCTCAGTGCATTTACACTCTTCCCTCGCTTCTTTATATTAGATTTAAGTTCCAATGAAAGTAGCTTTTTGTGTTCATGCTGAAACAGTGATTACTGCAGAGAAGGCTTCAGAAAATGATCCATGGGTGAGTGAATGAATCAATGGCTCACCATAATAATTCACATATGAGCACTTTAGCAGCTTTAATTTTGGGGGAGAGGTGGTCTTTCTTAAACGGTCATAAATCAAACCAACTTCAGTTTTCATGCCTCCACTCCTATTCTGTTATTCTGAGGACACATGGAAAGTCATTAATTCTGTGACATAATCAACTGCACTTCAAAAATTTATAAACAGCTATCCAGTCCCATTTATATTTTCACTTTAAAGGTTGTGTGTGCTTACAAAAACATTTAATATGACAGGTTTCTAATCCTCTTGTCATCACTGACACTTATCTCAGGAAGTTTTCAGTTTTCAAATGACCCTTTGAAAATGTGTGGTCCCAGTAGAATATAACACTCTAGGTAACGCCTCACTAAGCTGAGGCTATAATGGGACATCACTTCTCTTGTTAGGGGCTGTGTATTTTTATTAATGCAGAATAAAATATTTTGCCTTTTCTGAGGAAACATGATTCACAAACAATCTAATAGATATTTCCATTTTTAATTGTGTCTATTTTGTCAAAGCTAAAATCAGTTTTCCAAGTGTCAAATATCAAGAATTTTAGGGCCTTTTAAACTGACATTTAAAAACCAAGAAAACAAAAAAAAAGTTATTCTAAATAGGTTAAGATTCCAAAATAAATCCAGAGGATTGACACAAAATGAGATCATGCTGTTTTCACAAGCGAGATCAAAAGAAGCTTCCAAATAATTCATGAGACTTCTGATTTAATGCCATATGGCTGGCATCTTTGCAATAATCAGCTTGAACTTCCTATTTAAAAAATGATAAAGACCTTCAAAGGAAGCAATGAAAACAACAGAACCAAAAATTGATTAACAACCAATGGTTAAAATCAGTTAAATTTGTAACAATTATTTCCCTTTTTGGTTGGATTAAGACTACCTTTGTTTCAAAAGTGCTAGTTGTATTTAGACTCTAAATTCTGTAATGTCTAGAGCTTTGTTAAGAATATCACCACAGTAGTCAGATACCCTGGGTTCAAATCACAGGGTGAACCTTGTTGATTTTAAGGCAAGTTACTTAGCATCTTCATGCCTCAGTTTTCTCATTTGTAAAATAAGGGTATTAAAAGCATCGAATCAGAAATACATACAAGATATTTAAAACAATGTGCATATTACTCAGTAAGTATAAAGCAGGTATTCAATAAAAGTAAGCAATTAATGGTGAGGTTATTATTATAGAATATAATATTTTAGTTTGCTTGAATACATTTAGAGATATAGAATCCCGTCATCAATGGCTTCCCTATCAGCTAAGAAATTCACATTTTAGCACAAGAATTTTGTAGTTCTGTTGCTCTAATGGAAAAATTTTACCTTTGGAGTTATCTGGGTCACCATCACCACCGTCGCCACCTCCACTACTCTTGTGCCTCAACCCACTGATCTCTCCACTAGACCCTGGCCACTTCAGCTCCTTTCTGCAGACAGTGAGCATAAGCATCAACCGAAGTAAGTTAGAGTCTTAGAAACTCAGGCCCTATCCTAGATTTAATTCTGAATCTTCCTTTTAATAAGACCCCAAGTTTATTCATATATTTATCAGTATATAAGAATCTCTGCCCTATATTTATCCAGGGCTGCAGCTTCTGGCAAAAGACTGTTCAAATCAGTAATTCTGAGATTATGAAATAGTACCTTATACACTGAAAATTTTTAGAGTCCATTAATAAATCCAGATGTGCAGGTACGGAATCAAAAGCAAAAAAGATTCTGAGATTTAAAGTTGTATCTACTTTATGTGTATACACTTGGGTATTACATAAGGAAGGTAGAAATAATTGTACAGTGTTTCTTGCTGGAAGCAGAAATATCAATTGACCTTCAGCTCCAGATCTGCAAGAATATTTGAACAGCATCCAGTTAGATAGTAAATAGAGAAAGGACTTTGACAAGTACTGTTTGTATTAAAGAAAACACTTGGATAAATTTTTTCACAACAAATACAACACTTAAAAAAGTTTATAATTGGAAAAGAGCCCAGTACACAGGAGACATTGGATAAGCGTATGTTGAAGTCAACCAAAAAGTGAAAAGAGAAAATTACAAAGAACAGACAATCTTTCAGATTTTAGGAAGCTCTCTTTTGTGGCAAAAGAGATAATTTCAAGATGATGCCCTAAGTGCAGGATAGGAGTATGTAAGGGTCATGTGAGAACTCCTGCATGTATCTCACCCAACTTGAGTGCATATGGGCATAAGAGGGATATCTGTAAATGACATTTTTCCTGAATTTAAAAGGCATGATTGCTGCCTATGGGGATAGAAGGGAAGGTAATGACATTCTAGAAAAATTGATGTAGGCTTTCCTGTGAGTCATGTATGATCAGCCAGCAGCAGGAGATATCTTGGGAGAAATATCAAAATTCACAGCATGGAGCTTCTTGCATGAGGAGCTTGTGTATGGTGGAGTGGGGTGGAAGTAATTGTAGAGGAGATTTGAAGTGTTTCAAGGAGAAAAATGCTAAGATCAGGTTTTAGTTTCATATAATAATTATATATAATAGCATTGTATGCTGATAATGTAATATATATATTTATAATTAATAAAACAAAAGCTTATGCATTAAGGGTTCAATTACTCTTATTTCAAAGATGAGAAAGTATAAGCTTAGAAAAGTTATTTTTTCAAAATTATGCATGATAGAGCCTTGCACATGGTAAATGCTAGATATATTTCTTGCTAAAAGCAAACACACGGCCGGGCGCGGTGGCTCACGCCTGTAATCCCAGCACTTTGGGAGGCCGAGACGGGCGGATCACGAGGTCAGGATATCGAGACCATCCTGGCGAACACGGTGAAACCCCGTCTCTACTAAAAAAATACAAAAAACTAGCCGGGCGAGGTGGCGGGCACCTGTGGTCCCAGCTACTCGGGAGGCTGAGGCAGGAGAATGGCGTAAGCCCAGGAGGCGGAGCTTGCAGTGAGCCGAGATCGCGCCACTGCACTCCAGCCTGGGCGACACAGCGAGACTCCGTCTCAAAAAAAAAAAAAAAAAAAAAAAAAAGCAAACACACAAAAAATAACAACAAAATAATAGGCTTTACCATAGTAGGAACATTCAGCAGGACTGTAGTTTGGTCTATTTTTTTTAATGCTTTCAATCAATGAAAAGATCTGATCAGTGAAAATAAAGTTTCCTTGTATCTTTTGCCTCTAACTTCATGATGGCCCACCTTCAGCTCTCTGGAGAAGGAAAAGCAGACATTTCCAGGGGAAGTAGTAAATGACCTCAGGTGATCTAGGCAGTCATGTAAAGAGAGGGATCGGGACATCATTAATTCATGGTGCAGACAGGACTCTTGGCCTGGTTCACCTGGTGATTTGGTCCTCAGGGTAAAAATATGATATAATAGCACTGCACATCTTCGTCTTCAAATAACTGTCTTCTTGGTCACACTTCTCCAGTACAAACTGGTTGATCTTCATGTCTGGTGTGAAGGCTCAGCCTTTTATCTCAATTCATCATCCTCTTGGGAATTTTACTCATCTTTCTGTTATTTTTTATTTTTCATGTTATGTAATTTATGTTTCTTTCTTGGTTTACCCTCTTACTTGAGGTACACATCTTCCAATAACAGATTTAAAACTGTTCCTTGGGAGAAAAATGTATGGCGATCTTAAATATCTGAAAATATTTGTATTCTACCATTATACTTAATTTTCTGAGTATAACGTTTTCAGGTAGGAAATTATTTTCCATTAGAGTCTTTTAGCAATTGCCTCATTGCATTTTTTTTTTTTTTTTTTTTTTGCTTCCAGAGATGCTATTGAGAAATTTCAAGCCATTCTGAGAGCTTATCTTTTATCTGATATTTATCTTTTATATTTTCTCTAGAAGCTTTTGATTCTTCTCATTGTTCATAGTGCTCTGATAGTCCACAAACATGTGCTTTTGAATGTAACTTGGTATGAATTTATTTTCATAGAATGTGGTAATCACTTAGAGTGGTATCTTTTAAATTGAAAATGGCCATTCTTTGGTTCTAAAAAATTTTGCTTATAATTTTCTCTGCTCTATTTTCTCTGTAAACTCTTTTTGGAAGAGGATTTTATACTGCGATCATCTAATTTAATTACTTTTTTCTCAAATCCTCTTTGTGTTCAATTTTTTGAATTCTTCAACTTTATTACTAGCTTTTATATTGCATGTTCTTTTCTATTATCATCTTCTAAATTCCATGAGTCCATTTTAATTCTAATTTTATGTATTATGATATCAGGGTTGCTATATCTTTTTGTACAATTCTGAAGACATTAAAATAGTTTTTAATGTCTGCATAATTTGTTTCCACTAATTGGCTTGCTTTCTATTTATTTTGTTCTTTGTCATTTAGATTAGAAACTTTCTTTAGCTATCTGATAGCTTTTTACTGTTAGTTTATATGTAAGAGTAAAAACATTTAAAAAACAAAACCTTGACCTCAAATTTTGAACCTAGGATTAAGCATGGTGAACTTGGAATTCACTATAGGCTGATCTGAGTGGGGTGATTAATGGATGATTTCTCATTCCAGCATATTTGAGTCTTTCTTCTTGACAAACCAAATTTTTCATAGAAAAGCTCTCCAATCTCCTGTTCAGAGTTACGTCTGCCTTCTAGAGATTTGAAATAATAGGGAGGTAGGAGTGTAAGGTAGAAGGAGTGTAAAGTTTCAACATTCAACACCCAGTTTTCCCCTTTTAAATAATACCTATATATTCAGTTATTCAAAGGATCTTCCAGATTCAAAACAATGTTTTACCCTCGCCAATAGTATTGAGTAAGGTAGCAGAGGTTAGCTCTTAAAGATTTCTCAACTTTTTCTCACCCATTTATCCTTATTGAGGGGCATCCCTTCAGGTAAGCCATCAGGTGAGGCTTAGATGTGTTGTTTTTCTTATTTAAACTCTACCCCTCAATACCTAATCCATTACTATTCATAGTGATAATAGGTCCTCTCAGGGTTTACACTTAGTAGAAAAAGTACGTTTAGTTAATAAAAGTGTATTTATAGGTATGCATATGTTTGTAATAATTTTACAATATACTACTTAATTTTATCTTTTTTACTTTAGAGCAATCTCATATATTAGAACATATATTATGAAAAAATAAATATACAAAAAGCAATGCATTTGAAAAGTTATGACAAGAAGTAATAAATATTTAGAGATATGTGAACTAATGCAATTAGAACTCTCAAAGATATTTAGAGACATGTGGACTAATGCAACTATAACTATCAAAGATGCTAAGACAAAATCACACCCGTAAGCTGTAAAAACAATACCTCTGGCTAATACCAACGTCTCCTCTGTTGTTAACACAGTGAACTTCAGAGTGAATTGTGTTCATTGTCGTTGAATGCACATGTATATTAACAAATAGTTAATATTACAAACAATGTGTAAATTATAGGACACTTATACTTTAAGGAGTTCTTAATTTATGAAGCAAACTATAAACACGATTGCATAGAGGATAAATTTTTGGTAAAATACATTAAAAACTAAATTGTACTGAGTTTCAACGACCCCAAATGCTAATAAAGCAGAAGATAATTATATTAATTAGTAGATGTGACAGAAAATGTTCTACTAAAAGAAATATTTGCAACATGGTACAAAGGGGTAGATCAATAAGGAGTGAAATTAATTGAGATTGCAGATCTCTCTATATATTTCAGAGAGATAGGCATTTTAAACTGGGTCATGAAATGGATTGGGTGCTAAAAGCAAATTTGAGATAAATGAGAAGGCAAAATGAGAAGGCAAGCATGAGATTTAGGTTAATATGAATTCAAAAGCTCCTGCCCAGTTTAGAAAATGGGAAGTTAAGATTCGTTCATGTTACTTCAGAGCAAACAAAATGTGAATTTAAAAGGAATAGGTGTCAAGATAAAAAGCACACATTTCACAGGACAGGAAATAGGTGGTCATGGGCATTCTTGTAGATATAAAATGAGTGAAGGTTGGCTGTTTTTTATTTTTATTTTTCCTAAATGAAGACACTAAGGAAAAGTTGATAGATTTTTCCAACATATGCAAATGAGATTAGAAACCTGTTTGCACATTCCAGATTAAGAAGAAATTTTGAGTTTGAAATCTCTAAACAGCATATAATACTATTTTAATGAACTATTAGGGCCACCTTAAATTTTACCAGGAGTATGGAATCAATCAGACATGATTTTTATAATTAATTTATGTATCAAAGTAAATTGTCTGACACATTAAGAGTAACTGTCAGAGCAGCTATGATAAAACCACAGCAACAAAGCAATTGAACTTCCACAGTGTTAGTAAAAGATTTGGGGATATAATTGCTTGAAACCTGAATTAATTTGTTGAGAGTGAAAAATGGTTAATCTTAGTGGTTTGAAAAGATGATGAATTAGACTATAGAAAAATTATACCCTGACATTAAAAATATATTACTATATACCTATGTTTTCCTCTCTTTCCTTCAGCTTCTCAGCTTACTACTATCTTCGTGTTGTCTTCATTTTCTAGGAGGTTTTCTATACATGGTGGAATATACATCTACTTTCAGAATCAAACCTTGTCTTTATGATTCATGTACAAATGAATGCTAAAAATAAAAACAACAAAAGTGACAAATACCACTACATGAATTATTAATTAAAGAGTAATAAATTCCTGTCCTCTTTTCTTAAGATAACCCAGTTCTCTCCACTACTTTCACCACTGGAAAGTGGTAGAAGCAGTTGGTAGGAAATATTTCACTAGCAGTTCAAAGACTACATATAACCAATATTTAGTGAATACCAACAATGAGCCAGAATACTCTGCTACAGACACATTAGCAACAAGGAAAGAAAAAATTCTGTTCTCATGGAGCTTATATTCTAAAGAAACAAAATAAATATGAATAATAAGCATATAAGTAAGTACATTATGTTTTAGAAGGTGATGCATACTTTGCCAAAAATGACAGAGTATAATAAAATAAAAGAGATTGGGAGTGCTGAGATTTAGGGTATTGTGGGTTGCTACTTTAAGTATGGTTCTTAGGGTAGTACTCACTGAGAAGGTGATACTAGAGCAAACCTTACATGGAATGTGGGGCTTGTCATGCAGATTTATCTAGGAGAGTGGCATTCCTTGCCTTGCCGGGGCTAATATAGGAACCTCTCTGACATTTTAGAGAAGTTGCAAGAAGGCTAGTGTGGTTAAAATTGGAGGGTGAGGAGATGAGGGCAGAAACTGTAAATCATTTGTGGTCTTGACTTTTATTCCGAATGAAATATGTAGATTTTGGAAGGTTTTGAGCAAAGGAATGACATAATCCAACTTATATTTTGAAAGGATCACTTTGGCCGTTCTGTTGAGACTAAATTGCAGATAAACTGAGAAGTAAGAAGGAAAGCATGGAGACTAGTTAGAGGACTTGGAGTAATTCAGGTGTGAGCCGATGATATTTAGGATGGATATCTGTGCTGAGCAATGTGTCATTAGGTTATTTCATTGTGCCATTAGGTTATTTCATTGTGCCAATATCTTAGAGTATAGTTACACAAACCTAGATGATATGGTCTACTATACATCTGGGCTACAAGGTACAGCGTATTGCTACTAGGCTACAAACCTGTACACCACATGACTGCACTGAATATTGTAGGCAACTGGAACACAATGGCATTTGTTTGTATAAACATATCTAAACATAGAAAAGATATGGTAAGAATACAGTATTATAAGCTTCTGAAACCACTATCATAAATGTGGTCTGTCATTGACAGCAGTTATTATGCAGCTCATGACTACAGAGCCTCTGGTCCTTAAAGAGACAGTGTGCAAGCAAAGAACACATTTACCAAAGCAATCTAGATTCTATTTTCTATTACATTTTAATGATGCTTAATGAAGACAGCAATGCAGTAATGCTGTATTTTATTCCCCAAAATAAAAGAGGTAATTATATTGTAGCGAGTTACTAATAATGTGGATAGTCATGGATATAACGTTTTCTATATTTTATAGGGCTTTTCTCTATCATTTATTTATATAATCATGTTCTCTCATTATTCTATGAGGTAGAGAATCCTGGTATTTTAACAACCTTTTATAAATAGAGAAATTAATGACCACTATAATTACATGCTTTGCCCAACTCATAAGATCCTCAAGAATTCCAAGTTGAAAACAACATAGAAAATGCTCACATTTGATCCTGCTATTTTCTCTGAAATATTGTTTTTCTGTTTAACCATCAATCACTTTTTATGAAATCATTTTATGCAATTGTGTCTATTTTCTTTCTCCTGATTCCTTTTAGCACCTGTGGATTCTGCCCTTGATGTTATGATCGTTCTTTAAAGGACAATTCCTTTGATTAGGGATCCTTCATAATTCCATTAACTCCTCTATTTCCTCCCCCCTTATGGAATTTAGATGGTGAATCTCCTTCCTTCTTCCTTCTTCCTTCCTTCTTCCTTCTTTCCTCCTCCTCCTCCTCCTTCTCCTCCTCGTCCTCCTCCTCCTTCCTTAAACTCTCTCAGTGTCTTCTATCTTGGCTCTGCTTTTATCTTCTTACAGCTCATTGGTTCCCCCAATCTTCTTTTTTTCCCTCTCTTTTTCACTGAAAAACTTTCTAACTTTGGGTAATGTAGGAAGCTGAATGTCAGATTTCCCATTATAAATAAGTGCCCCATGTTTCATATAATTTTAATCACGACAACTGTAACATCCAAGTCTAATTCACTTATATGCATACAACTATCTTTAGGAGGTTTTTATTTGAATGTTTCATCACAACCTCAGAAATTTTAACACTAATTTTATAGGATGCTCTCAAAATGTACTATTTTTCCAATTTCTGGTGTTGACATTACTCATCTCCTTCTTGTTCCTGGCTTCAAAATGTTGATGTTATCTTTAACTCTTACAGGTTATTCAATTACTTCTATTTATATTTATTTCCAAAGGACTCTCAGAGTCAAACATTCTCTTTCATTTTTATTTCCATCAACCAAGACCTGGCACTCATTAATCCACACCTGATTGACTTCAACAATATCATTGCCAATTTACTGACTTCTAGAACATTTTGCATATGCTGCCTATTTGCATGCTGTATTAAGAAATTCTGAGGTGACTTTTTCCTGCTATAGCATCAAGTCTGAATAGTTTTGGTTCTCAGTTTTATAGATTACTTGACATAAATTTATTTCTCAAAATTTATTTTACAATTCCCCATAATTTTTTTGATTTGGTCAGAAGAGAGCAATGAACAATGTCTGTAAAATGCCAAGTATATTCTAGGTATATGAGACACTAAAGAAAACCATAATTGAAAGATTTTAGCCAGGCGTGGGGGCTCATGCCTGTAATCGCAGCACTTTGGGAGGCGGAGGCGAGATGATCACGAGGTCAGGAGATCGAGACCATCCTGGCTAACACGGTGAAACCCCGTCTCTACTAAAAAAAAATTAGCCGGGCGTGGTGGCGGGCGCCTGTAGTCCCAGCCACTCGGGAGGCTGAGGCAGGAGAATGGGGTGAACCCGGGAGGCGGAGCTTGCAGTGAACGGAGATGGCGCCACTGCACTCCAGCCTGGGCGACAGAGAGAGACTCCGTCTCAAAAAAAAAAAAAAAAAAAATTAAAAAGAGAACATAGTACATGGTGTAGTCCCTTCACGGATGTCTTTGAATAAGCCAATATGGCGATATGACATGTTTTGCAAAAAGTAGGAAAACTTATTCTGAAAGTGAAATCAGGTGGCAAATGTTGGCACCGTTAGTTAACTTGTTATGCTTCTGGTAACCCGGATGAATGACTTAGAGACATGCATAAGCAATACAGGCACATTTTCTCCTATTTAACTTTTGTATCTTTAAAATTGAATACTGAAGTAATGTTCATAAGCCTACAACCTGAGACTGAACTAACATTGAAGAAATAGGCCCATAAGAGAACTCTTGGTCACCTACAAGATCAGTGCTCCAGTTACATTTACAGAAGTTGTTAGAAGCTCTCCATAGAAGCTGGTGCATTTCAGGGAGCTAATGGATTTAATGAGGGTGGTAGCGAAGTTTTTCATTCTCGTCAAGGAAAAAAATAAAAGGAAAAAACAATGTCAATGAGCTTTTGAACAAATATATCAGTGATTTGCAGCATCTTTTTACCTGCCAATAATTGGCATATTCTTTTTGATACTTTCTTTTAAGCTCATTTCCGGATAAAACTAAGTAACAATTATGTGTGTGATGCGCACTTTTGAGTCGGTGTACATGTGTTTAATAGACAAAGACAGACAGACAGACAGAAAAGGAGGAGATTAAAAAAATGGCAAGAGTCTCCTATCCACAAAAATGTTTTGTGGGGAGATTGAAGAAATGGTTACATATTGCAAATGTGGGACGATATATGTTGGGGGTGGTGAAAATATTAAGATAGTGAAAGACCTGAAGTCAAAAGTCTGGACCCAAGTGTGACTAGCAAAAAGGATAGGCCACTTCTCATGGATACTTAATGAAACTAGAAAGACATGGGGCTCTCAGCATAAGTGGTATAGGATTTGAGTCCATTTAATTTGAATGTTAAGAGGACAGATTATTTGTGTAGATTATACAATTGAGTTATTTGTGGGTTGAGCCATTGCATTCTGCCAGGCCACGCCGTGTCAAACTGGCCATGGGAGCAGCTGCCAGCCAACACCCCATGCATCCAGGCATAACACATCATATATCATGAGGAAATAATAACCATTTTTCTCATCAAATTGCAATGAAGTAAAAAGAGCACTAGTCTAAAAAGCCAGCATTCCAATAGAATTTAAAAGTTCTATCATTGGAGTTAACTAAGAAGGCTACAAACAAATGTAAACAAGTTAACAAAAAACAAAACAGTTAAGTTAGCATTTAATAGGAAGGAAACCAAGCATATATATATACACACACACACACACATATATATACACACACATATATATATATACACACACACACATATATATATATAAAAACATATATTCCCTAGGTGATATCAATGCTAGTTAAGAACTACTACCCAGATGGAATTGAAGATTCTTATATATTCCAATAATATTCAGTGCCTACAGTTTTCATAGCAGTTTATAATATGCATTTAAATACATATTTTTCCTTTTTTGAATAGGCTGAAGACCCTTGAAGACCTTAAGAGCTGGTGCTTTTTGTTTTATTTTTATGGCTTTTATATCCTCAGTGCTTAGCATATCACCTGGCACATACTAAGTTCTTGGAAATATGTATTTTATGAATATTCGTGATTGAATACATGACTGTACAATCCTATATTTCGTTTTTCAGTCCCACTGGTATTAGCTCTGTGACATCTCTTGGCAGGCTGTTTCTCTTTATTTGTGCATGACTGGATCCCCTTTCTATTATACACTGGCCAGGTAAGTTTTCAAATTAACTCCAAGCAAACAGCGCTGTAGCGTATCTCTTCTCACGTTACCATACAAAGTAATTGTATTAGTTTTCGTTGGGTTGGGGGCACACCAAAGTACGACAAATTGGTTCCATATGAACTTTAAAGTAGTTTTTTTTTTCCAATTCCGTTCAGAAAGTCATTGGTAGCTTGATGGGGATGGCATTGAATCTATAAATAACCTTGGGCAGTATGGCCATTTTCATGATATTAATTTTTCATATCCATGAGCATGGAATGTTCTTCCATTTGTTTGCATCCTCTTTTATTTCATTGAGCAGTGGTTTGTAGTTCTCCTTGAAGAGGTCCTTCACATCCCTTGTAAGTTGGATTCCTAGGTATTTTATTCTCTTTGAAGCAATTGTGAATGGGAGTTCACTCATGATTTGGCTCTCTGTTTGTCTGTTACTGGTGTATAGGAATGCTTGTGATTTTTGCACAATGATTTTGTATCCTGAGACTTTGTTGAAGTTGCCTATCAGCTTAAGGAGATTTTGGGCTGAGACGATGGAGTTTTCTAAATACACAATCATGTCATCTCCAAACAGGTACAATTTGACTTCCTCTTTTCCTGATGGAATACCCTTTATTTCTTTCTCCTGCCTGATTGCCCTGGCCAGAACTTTCTCAGGGGTAGAGCATTTGACTGCATTCTGTTGTTTCTTTTGCTGTAAAAAGCTTTTTAGTTAAATGTAGTTTGTAATGTAGCTTTTAAATATATTTTGAAATCATAAACTCTGATCCCCCACCTTTGTTCTTTGTCAAGATTGTTTTGGCGCTTCCTGTTCTTTTGTGGATCCATATAAACTTTAGGATTAAAAAATATATTTTTTTTTTTTGGTAAAAAATACAATTAGGATTCTGATAGGGATTAAATTAAATTTTTAGATTGTTTTTAGTAGTATGGCTATTTAACACTATTAACTCTTCTGATCTATGAACACAGAATGTCTTTCCATCTGTTTATGCCTTCTTTAATTTCTTTCATCAATATTTTATAGTTTTCAGTGTACAGGCCTTTCTCACCTTTATAGTTAAGTTTATTCCTTATGATGCAATTGCAAAGGGTATTGTTGTCCTCAATTCTTTTTCAGATACTTATTTGTTGTTAGTGTTAGAAATGCAACTGATTTTTGTCAGATTGCATCCTGCAACTTTAATGAATTCTTTATTAGTTTCAAATTTTTAAAAAAATCTTTATGTCGTCTTTAGGATTTACTATGTCTGTGATTACGTCATCTGCCAACAGAGACGAATTAACTTCTTCCTTTCTGATTTGGGTGCTTTTATTTGTTTCTCTTGACTAATTGCTCTGGCTAGGAATTCTAATACAATGTTGAATAAAACTACCAAAAGTCGGCATTCTTGCCTGATTCCTTATCTTTGAAGCAAAGCTTTCAAATTTTCACCCTTGAGTTTGATGTTAGCTGTCAGTTTTTCATACAAGGATTTTCTTATGATGAGATATTCTTCTTTTATTCCTAATGTGTTGAGTGTTTTTATCATGAAAATGTGTTGAATTAAGTCAAATGCTTTTTCTGCATCAATTGAGATGATCATGTGATTTTTATTCTTAGTTAGTATGGTTATAACATTAATTGATTGTTGTGTGTTGAACCATTCTTGCATCCCAGGAAAAAAATTCATGTGATCACGATTTATGACCTTTTGAATGTGTTGTTGAATAAAATTTGCTAGGATTTATTGAGCATTTTTGTATCTATATTTACCAGGAATATTTTCTTGTAGTTTTCACGTGGTTCCTTTGTCTGACTTTGACGTAAGGGCAAATGCAGTCTTGTAAAATGAATTTAGAAGCCTTTTTCTCTCTTCACTTTTCTGGAAAAATTTGAGAAGAATAGAGTTAATTATTCTTTTAATGTTTACTAGAATTCGCCAGTGAAGCCATCTGGTCCTAGACTTTTCTTTGTTGGAAGTTTGTTTGTTTTTTGTTTTTGTTTTGTTTTGTTTAAAATTACTGATTGAATCTCCTTAGCACTTATAGGTCTGTTAAGACTTTCTTTTCTTTAGAATTCAGTGTTGATATGTTGTATGTTTCTACAAATGATACATTTATTCTAGGTTACTCAGTTGGCATGTAATTGTTCATAATAATCTCTTACAATCCTTTTTATTTCTGTGACATCAGTAATAACGTATTCTCTTTCATTTATGATTTTGTTTGAGTCTTTAATCTTTCAATCTTAGCTAGTCTAGCTAAAGTTTTGTGGATTTTACTTATATTCAAAAAACAATTCGTAAATGTTTTCTATTCTTTATTTCATTTATGTTTAAATGTCTTTATTATTTCCTTCCTTCTGTTAATTTTGGGCATAGCTTGTTCTCGTTTTTCTAGCTTCTTGATATGTTACATTAGGTTGATTATTTGAGATTATTCTTCCGTTTTAATGTAATTTACAGCAGTAAACTTCCTTTTTATTACTGCCTGTGCTGCATCCCATAGGTTTTGGCATATTATCTTTTCATTTTTGTTTTCTCAAGACATCTTCTATTTTCTATTTTGATTTCTTATTTTACCCAATGGTCGTTTAAGGGTGGAATGTTTAATTTCCACATATTTATGTATTGTCTGGTTTTCCTTCTGCTATTGATTTTGAGCTAGATTTTATTGTGGTCAGAAATGGTACTTGAAAAGATTTCAGTCTTCTTAAATTTAAGACTTGTTTATAAACAAACACATTTGATCAATCCTTGGTAATGTTTTATGGGTACATAAAAACAATGTGTATTCTGCTGTTTTTGCTTCGATCATCTTGTATATGTCTGTCAGGTCCATTTGGTCTAGTATTGTTCAAATCCTCTGTTACCTCATTGATATCCTGTCTGAATGTTTTTCTTCACTGTTGAAAGTGGTATTTGAGTCTCCTACTATTATTGAATTGTTGTTTATTTCTTCCTTTGGTTCTACCAATGTTTGTATTATATTTTTAGGTGTTCTAATGTTAGGTCCAAATATATTTTTTAATTGTAACATGTTCCTGGCGAATCAGCCCTTTTTTCATTATATAACTTCCTTATTTGTCTTTTGTGACAGTTTTTTACTTAAAGTCTATTATTTTGTCTGATACAGTTATAGCCACTTCTGCTGTTTTTTTGTTTTTTTTTTTTAGTTACCATTTGCATGGACAGCCTTTTTAATCCCTTTACTTTCAGTCTATGTGTATCCTTAAACCTAAGGGGATTTTTTTTGTAGACAACGTTAGATAGTTGGTTTTTTCTTTTTTATTCTCATTCTAACATTATTTTTTATCTTTTGATTGAGGAGTTTAATGTCGTCACATTTAAAGTAACGACTGATAAGGAAATATTTACTATTTCCATTCTTTTGATTGTTTTATGTTAATCTTGTAGTTATTTTAGCCATCTTTTCCTCTCTCGCTGTTTTCCTTTGTGTTGGCTGATGTTTTATATTGATATGCTTTGATGTCTTTCTTACATATTTTGTATATCTTCTATACAGATTTTATTTCTGGTTATCATGAAACTCAGAACATATTTATAAGAGTATATTTTAAGCTGATAACAACTTAAGACTCATCACATACCAAAAATAGTCTTACTTATCTTCCTCCCCCTACTTTACACTATTTTCACAGTTTCCATGTATTTATTTTGTATATGTAGTATCATATTTTTTGTTAAAGTTTTTTAAAAAATTATCTTTTAACCTTTGTACTATGATTAAAAGTAATTTATCAACCATTATATTATTCTATACAGTCTATACATTTGTCTCTACTAATGAATATTAGTAAGAAATACGATACGCATTTAAAAAGTAAATATATAGAAAATATTTTATGCTACCACCTTGCTGTATAGCATACTTTCATTTTAACATGAAAAATTCCCTTTAGTATTTCTTGTAAGGCACGTCTAGTGGTAATGAACTTTCTTCACTTTTGTTTGTCTGGCAAATACTTTTTTTCTCCTTTATTTTTAAAAACAGTTTTGCCTGGTATAGTATTATTGATTAGCAGTTTTATATTTTCTGTCAACACTTCAAATACACAATCCATTCCTTTCTAGTGTGAAAGGTTCTTTCTGAGAAATCTGTTGATAGTCTTACAGAGATTACTTGGTGCATGACAAATCATTTTTTTTCTTGCTACTTTAAAATCCATCTTTTGACTTTTGACAATTTGATTATAATGTATCTTGATGTGCATTTATTTGGGTTCGATAGATTTTGCAATTTTTAGATCTAGATGTCCATTTTCTTCACCAGATTTGGGAAGTTTTCTGTCATTATTTATTTAAATTATCTTTCTGTTTCTTTCTCTCTTCCTTCTCCTGAAAATCCTATAATGCATACATTGGTTAACTTGACCGTGCCCCGTAAGTTACTTAAGTTTTCTTCTTTTTAATTTTTTTTACATGTTGCTCTTTTGACCGAATAATTTCAAATGATCTGTCTTTGAGTTCACTGATCCTTTATTTGCTTGATGTAGTCTGCTCTTGAATCTTTCAGGTGATTTTTTTTTTTTTAGTTCATTTATTGTGTTCTTCACCTCTATTATTTGTTTGCTCCTTTATTATTTATTATTATTATTATTATTATTATTATTATTATTATTATTATTATTGTTTGGAGACAGAGTATCACTCTGGTACCCAGGCTGAAGGACAGTGACAAGATCTTAGTTCACTGTAAGCTTTGCCTCCTGGTTTCAAGCAATTCTCCTGCCTCAGCCTCCTGAGTACCTGGGATAACAGATGTGCACCACCAAGCCCAGGTATTTTTTGTATTTTTAGTAGAGACTGGGTTTCACTATTATGGCCAGGCTGGTCTTGAACTCGATGTTGGCAATGCTGGTCTGGCCTCAAGTGACCAGCCGACTGTGGCCTTCCAAAGCACTGGTATTACATGTGTGAGCCACCACACTGGCCCTGCTTGTTCCTTTAAAAATAATGTTTTCCGGCCGGGTGCGGTGGCTCACACCTGTAATCCCAGCACTTTGGGAGGCCAAGGCGGGTGGATCACGAGGTCAGGAGATCAAGACCATCCTGGCTAACACGGTGAAACTCCGTCTCTACTAAAAATACAGAAAAATTAGCCGGGCGTGGTGGCAGGCGCCTGTAGTCTCAGCTACTGGGGAGGCTGAGGCAGGAGAATGACGTGAACCAGTGAGGCGGAGCTCGCAGTGAGTCAAGATCGCGCACCGCACTCCAGCCCAGGCAACAGAGCCAGACTCCATCTCAAAAAAAAAAAAAGAAAAAAAAGAAAAGAAAATGTTTTCTATCTCTTTGTTGAAATTCTCAATTTGCTCATGCATTGTTTTCCTGACCTCACTGAGCATCTTTATTACTGTTAACTTGAATTCTTCACCAGGTAAATTGTACATCTTCATTACATTAGAGTTGGTATAGGGACATTTACCTTGGTTTTTTTATTTGAAGCATATTAGCCTATTTCTTCATCTTCATTGATTTTTTGTGTTGGTGTCTCTACATTAGACAAAGCAGCCACATATCCCAATCTTGATGGGCTGGTGTTATATAGGTGAAGACTCCTGTCAATCAGCCCAGCCGGAGATTCTGAGGGCCTCTCAAATATCTGTCCTACTCCAATCCACTTTCTTTGTTCTTTGCAGGCCCTAGGTGTACAGGGTAAACTAGGTCCTATCTGTACAATGGGATAGTAAGATAAAAGCAAGTTCCTTAGGCAGCTACCAGAAATTTTGGATCATTGGATGCACCATTCAACTCTTTACCTCCCCAGAGAGAAGCTGAGAGCTGCCGTTTTTCTTTCATTATCTTTGTGCTGATCCTAGGGGCAGATGTTGTGGTGAATGATAGCTCACACCTCATCTCTGTTCTACCTCAGGCAGCTAGTCAACGTCAGATTCATCAGTACCCTTTGATAGGCAGGATGTAAGCCAGTTCTATGGGTCCATCTGGAGGAGCTGGGGCATTGGATCTACTCTCCTTCCCGGGGGAGAAGCTGGACGCCATCAATTTCTCCCATTTACACTGTGCTAAGCTGAGAGGAATAGCTATGGTGGCTGCCAGCACAAGCCACCATCTATTTTTTCTTCAATGTGACCTGACTGTGCTGGTCTCATCAGCATTCCAAGCCTCACAAAACAAAAGCCAGTCCTCCAGGAAGCTTCCGCCAAGAATCTATGGCATTGGATGTATGGACCAACTCTTTCCTTCCCCTGAGAGAAGCTGGGAACAAGGGGATGTCTTTCCAATTTTATGATTCTATGCTTGGGGCAGTGATTCCAATGAAAGGGTGTTCATAGTCTCCCCACTGGCTTTGATACATCTGGTCCTGTTTAGCTGAGGAAAGAGCCTCTCAATCATCTTCAGGATTTCTTACGAAAACATTTCTGTGCTCATTGCCGAATCAGTGTAGTGGTGGAGGAAAGGATGTTCCAGGTTTGCCCCCAACACTTCTTCCCAACTTCACTCCCACTTTTGGACTTCTTAGGTCTAGAAATTTTGTTCTATTTATTAAATCTGTAGTGTTTTTAAACAAAAAACTGAAGATATCGACTCTGAAATGGTATATCTATAATTTTTCATAATTTATCTTCTCATGAAAATATTAGGAAAATCATGTAGTTACTTTGTTCATGTGTGCATATAAGCGTTTTCACTGTAAAATATACTGTGAATATATTTTTACATGTTGTGCTATGATCTAAATGGCTGTGCTTTCTAAAAATACAGGGAGTGAAACTTAATCTCCAGTTCCATCATACTGGGAGATAAGGGATGTGGGAAGTAATGGAATCAGTGTCCTTATAAAAGATGTTGGAGAGAGCTTGTTTGTTGCTTCCACCATCTGAGGACACAGCAATGAGGCACCATCTTTAAAATGGAGGGTAGACCCTCATTTACTGCTGGATCTGCTGTTACCTTGAACTTGGACTTTCCATCCTTCATAACTGTGAGCAATAAATTTTTGTTGTTTATAAATTATCTAGCCTAAGGCATTTTCTTACAGAAGTTTGAAAAGACTAAGACATGTTCTATCATCAACACCAAATAATGCACAATAATGGTAAAGAATTGATTTTATATCAGGGTTTTAAAAATATTACTATGATTACTAAAATCAAGCATCCTTTGTTTATTGTTTCAAATGTGTAATTTCATGATATAAAATTATGTTCTAACTTCAATTTAAGTACATTATGTCTGTAGAGATATACATTAAACATTTTAATATGTAAGTGAAATGAACTAAAACAATCAATGCTGAATAGACCTTCTTTCAAATACATAGTAGGTTAAGTTTACTCCCTGATGTGTACTCTAACAAGAAAAATGAAACATTTGATGGATTGTAAAGATAATTTAACATGCTTTAACATTTGCCTAACAGAATTTGATTAGGAAGAACAAGGCATTTTGTTTCTAACTGTTGTAGCCTAAAGCTTGCTATAAATACATACGTACTACTCATCCAGGGAAACTAACAAAATTAATTGTTGACATTGTGGGAAGTCACAACATTGTAAGATTTTATAGATTGCAATTTATAAGATACAGCAGGGCATACTCGTTTTGTTTTACGTGCCCTGCAGTGGAAAATAATTTATAGGCAGTATTCAATAATATATTTATTAATAATCAACAGAAGAGATGAGTAACACACGAAACCTGAGAATGCTATAGTTTTGAAAAATAAGACTAGGAAAGTCAGATAATTCTATCAGTAAAACTAAAAATGCAATAAACTATTAGCCAAGGTTAAACTTTAAATTAAAATTGTAGAGTGAAAAAAATCACAATATACTTGTTCGTCATCAGATTCAAGTCAACATGAAAATCAATGCTTATAACTTCATAAATATTACTTAAAAATTCAAAAGATTCAGTTAATTGAAGAAGGCTGTTTTTTCTCTTTCCTTTTTTTTTCATTTAGCTAAATCTATTTTCTCATTCCATAGGTTTATTTGCTTTTCATTCTCTCTTCTGTTTCTACATATGCACATTTCTATTTCAGTCTGTGTTCAGGATTTGAACTTCGTTTCTACCTCATTACTTCCTCTATCTCTCTTAGCTGAGATAAACCAACTAATTTTCTTCCTCTTTTTTCTCTCCCATTTTAGATCTGTTCCCAGAAATAGCAATTGTCTGATGAGATTATGAAAGAGTAGAATAGAATAGAATATCTATTTTCCTATTGGAAATCTCAAGCACAATATATATGAGTGCATGCCACATAATAGATATCCATTATATGTAGATTATAGATTTTAAAATTTGCACATGGAGGAACTCCATCTAGAACCTCTGTACTACACATATGTTCACGTTTCTTCTCTTTAAGGTTTCAAACTCCAAATTTTAGATTTAAATGTAATTTTAATTAAACACACTTTTATTCTCTATCTTTTGGTATTAACACATGAATAGATACACATATATAAATACTCTCTTTTTTTATTTCATTGCGTTTTTGGGAAATGGGTGGTGTTTTGTTACATGAATAAGTTTTTAGTGGTGATTTCTGAGATTTTGGTGCACCCATCACCTGAGCAGTGTATGCTGCACCAAATCTGTAGTCTTTTATCCCCCCACCATTCCCCACAAGTCCCCAAAGTTCACTGTATCATTCTTATGCCTTTGCATCGTCATAACTTAGCGACCACTTGTAAGCGAGAACATACCATGTTTAATTTCCATTCCTGAGTTACTTCACTTAGAATAAGGCTCTCTAATTCCATTCAGGTTTCTGTGAATACCATCATTTTTTCCTTTTTATGGCTGAGTAGTATTCCATGGTGTGTATATGTATGTATACACCATATATATAAAATGCAACTCTTCCTAAAAATTGCATTGTGGTTAAGAGTTTCTGCTTCTCTGTAAAACAGAGTCGTTAGCATTAGGTCAACATTACAACCAAAGAAAACTAGAACATTAGTCAAGTAGAGAAATTATCTCTTTGAAGGTATCAGAGATCTGCAGTGGCAATGAGAGCTGAGGAAGCTGAAATTGCAGAGATGAAAGAACTTCAGAGAGGGGAGTTGACATCTGCATTCACTTTTATTGTGGAGGATGTGTTAACTTTGAGCAAGAACACATGTTTCAGAACTGGCTTTTTGTATTACAGAACTAGTGGCGATGAAGAGCAAGTTTTGGTGGGAACTTGAGAACCAGCTTGCCGGGCATATGCCATTCTGAGATTTTACAGGTCAGTAATATAAAATTAGTCAGGATTCTCTCAATTTTGTGAAAATATCGCGGGATCTCTAAAATAGAGATATTTTAGAATTAGGGACTGACTGGGGGAGGATTTCTGCCTAGACACTATACCCAGTGTTTGAAAA
Source organism: Theropithecus gelada (assembly GCF_003255815.1). Lineage (NCBI taxonomy): Eukaryota > Metazoa > Chordata > Mammalia > Primates > Cercopithecidae > Theropithecus > Theropithecus gelada. Next base: position 26,713,640 of record NC_037685.1, on the reverse strand, counting down.
ACTTGGGTGATCGAAGTAGAAATCAAATGTAGACAATTTCCTGGGTCTTCAGTCTACATTGACTGAGCACAGTCCCTATTTAGATTAAGGTAATTAACGTTCATTTTCCTGATACGTTTTGGCTGTGTCCTGACCCAAATCTCACCCTGATTGTCATAATCTCCACCTGTCAAAGGCAGGGTCAGGTGAACACAATTGAATCATGGAGGTGGTTTCACCTGTAATGTTCTCGTAGTAGTGATTAAGTCTCACGAGATCTGATGGCTTTATAAATGGGAGTTCCCCCTACGGAAGCTCTCTTGCCTGCCGCCATGATTGTGAGGCCTTCTCCTCCCTGTGGAACGGTGAGTCTATTAAATCTCTTTCCTTTATAAATTACCGGGTGTAGGATATTTATTAGTAATGTGAGAATGGAATAATATACTCCTTACCCAGCAGAAGGAAGGACATATCATCTCTCAAGAAGATAACATCATTTGGAGACTTTAAAAAACACAGTATTTAAACATAGAACAAAATTATTAAGCACATCCAAACTATATGACCAAAATAAAGAGAAAGGCACAGTGAACTCAGATCTGCAGTGATTGCTTTGGAATTAGCTGACGAGGACTTGAAAATAGCACAGAACACCGACATCTATGAAAAGGAATCAATTAGAAAGAAGCAGTTAAGCTAATCAGGAAATAGGCCAAAATTTTCAATACCAACTTCATAAAACACGGTTTTAAATGGTCAGTAAACATATGAAAACCTGTCAATTGCATTCTCACTAAAAAATGCACACCACAATATGCTATCACTGCACACCCACCATAATGAGAATAAAGATAAAAACAGAAGATAGCAAGTACTGTTAAGCGTTCGTAGCAACTGACATAAATTGGCACATTTGCATTAAAAATTATTTGGTAGTATCTTATAAAGTAGAACATACACGTTCACTTTGATCCAGAAACTCACCCTGTGGTATACGTCTAACACATATATTCAATAAAAGATGCATACAAGATGTTCCAAATAGTTCTATTCACAATATTCAAAACTTTGAAACAACACACAATGCTTATTTACTTTAGAACTGGTAGAGTATATAATAATGGCATACAATCAACCAATAGGCATAAGTGAATCAAAACTAGACAGTTACTTGGAAGAATTTCTCAAATAACTTTGAGCAAAGTCAGCCAGATATAAATACTACATACATTACAGCTCAAATTACATTAAGTTGAAGCAAAGGCAACATTTAAAATGTTTTGAATTCAGGATGGGGGTTTGATCATTGGAGTGGAGCACCAAAAAGCAATTACAGGTTACAAGTAGTGTTCTATTTCTAAATTTCAATGTTAGTTACACAGGTGTGTTAACTTTTGTATTAACTGTAATTTTACATAATGTTTTATCTTGCTATAATTCATTAAAGACTTTCCATTAAAAATAAAAAGAACTTTAAAGTCATGAAAAGTTGTAACTACCACTAGAGAATTTATACTACCAAAATAATGTTGATCTTTAAGGTAGTCATATTTGGACTTAACACTGCATTTATCTCTGCATGAGACTAGCACTATGTAATTTATTGTCTATATTTTTGGAATTGCTTTTGAATTCCTTTGTGCAAAGTATTTAAAAAAATCAGTATTATAACCATTCTTTCATCTCTTTCGTCAATATTAAATGCATTAAAATATAACAAGTAAATGATAAATTTTTACATTAAATTACTACAACCGTTATAAGATAAACCAGTATTGTAGACAAGTGGAAATTTAGAAAACTTGTTTTAAACAATGTGGTAGTAAAAATGATCACAGTGTCATTTTCAAAGAGCACTGAGATATTTATAAATCTTAAAAAAAGCGACTCAGGTTGTTATGATGATATTCCCCATGAAATAAGTGATCTTACGCTTGTGGCTCTCTAGGAGTCTTGCCATGAAAATTCTGTTGATGTAACCTAAATAGAATATTTATTTACAATAGCTGCTCAACGCAGATACTACCACACAGGTGTTATTAATATGACATTTTAAGAAGCTTTTTATAAATTAGGTCAACATGCCAGTTCTTAGCTGAACATAAGTTCAAAATACACAGGGAATAGACTCACTAATATTATCTGTTGAAAATTATTCTTAAAGGAAAGCACATAGAAATAGATTGAAAGCATATGTTTCTTAGCATACTGAAGTATAGATTTCAGAATAATTTTGTGAAGGTTATGATTGCTGCATTCAAAATTTAAAAACATGCACAAGTTCTAAAATATCTGACATTCAGTCTGTCATTTCTCTTGGAATTTTCATCCCATGTATCATTGTGTTTACTTTGAATTGTTTCTAATGTGATTGTTTTTACTTTCTATTTTTTCAACTTGACAATAAACCTGGATTTCGCCCATAAGGCAGTTTCAGCTTGCGTTTCATCACCAGTCAGGCTGCTGTTAGAATCATCCTTTTAGATCTTAAGCTGGGTTATAATTTGATGTAAATTTAACAGTCCAGCGATCAGGAGTCTGATGTTTCCCAGAGGAAAACTTCATTTGTGTGCAGGTTTTTTTATGTCTGTTTTTGACCTCCCTCGCTTTCTTGTTTTTGGTGAAGCTTCTGTTTGGAGGCAAAAGCTCTTATTTGCAGGCCTTCTTGTAAGACACACCTGTTGGCATATCTTTTGGTGCTACTGCCAAGGTATGAGAGAGAAGTCAGTTTTGTAGCTGGGATTGTGATGTGTTTTCCCAATTGAGCCAATTGAATATTTTTGAACCACAGAAACAAAATGGCTTCTGAGTTGTTTGTTCATTCTTGATCCTCTATCTCTGGTACCCACACCAACAATATTAGGGTGGTCAGTGACCTTTGGACAAGTTGTTCACTGTGCGTTTCTGATGAGCAGCTGTGATTTTTCTTAATAGGGGAATATTTTGAATGACCCTTGCCGGGTCAGCACTTTGTACTGTATTTATTGAGCTAGCATCCTTTTCTGCTTTCCTACCTCTATTAGTCTGTGTTCATATTGCTATAAAGAACTGCCTGAGACTGAGTAACCTATAAAGAAGAGGTTTAATTGGCTCACAGTTCAGCATGGTTGGGGAAGGCTCAGGAAACTTCCAATCATGGCAGAAGGTAAAGGGGAAGCAAAGACCTTCTCCACAAGGCAGCAGGAAGAAGTGCTGAGCAAATGGGGAAGAGCCATATGTAAAACCATCAGATCTTATGAGAACTCACTCACAGTAACACCATGGGGGGAACCATCCCAGTGATTCCATTATCTCCACCTGGTCTCCCTTGACATATGGACATTATAGGGATTATGAAGATTACAACTGAAGATGAGATTTGTTTGGGGACACAAAGACTAACCATATCACTACCGAAAGATAGATTTCTTTTATTTTCACTGGCTTTAAGTTTAGTGTAAATTGTTTAAATTCCTTGAGAGAAGTAGTTTTGTTTTGTTTTTGAGACTGGAGTCTAGCTATGTTGCCCAGGCTGGAGTGCAGGGGTGCAATTTCAGCTCACTGCAAACTCCACCTACAGAGGTCAGAGGATTCTCCCACATCAGTCTCCCTAGTAGCTGGGATTACAGGTGCACACAACCACACAGAGCTAATTTATTTATTTATTTTTGCATTTTTAGTAGAGACAGGGTTTCACCATGTTGGCCACGCTGGTCTTGAACTCCTGACCTCAGGTAATCTGCCTGCATTGGCTTCCCAAAGTGCTGGGATTACAGGTGAGCTACTGTGCCCAGCCTATAAGTAGTTTTAAATAGTTAAATGTTCAATACTATGCTCCAAAATTAATGACTTTAAATGAGAAAATCTTAATTCAAGTCTTGGCTCTTTTACTTTCTAACTATATGAAATTGGAGAAATTATATCAAGATTCAGGCTTTAGTTCATTCCTCTATATTATAGAAACATTTCGTAGGTTTGTTGTGGAGTTTAAATAGTTGATTAATATACAGTATATACAAGAATGGCTGGCAGGTATCACACACTACATTAAGATTAGCTGTTGTACTTCTTATTGAATATAGTCTTAAGCTATTTTTTAAATATGTGACTTGCTACTTTAGAATTCCAAAGGATAACTTCTATCCCTTGAAATATATATATTTCATAAATATATCTACTTCATAATATGTATTTCTTAAATACATAATATATAACATAATGTATATTTTATTATGTATATATTTTTATAATATATTTTACAACATATATTTCATAACGTGCTATATATATTACAACATATATATATTTTACAACATGTAATATATATTTTACAACATATATATTTTACAACATGTATTTTACAACATGCATAATATATATTATATATATTTAATTTTTATTGATAATCCGTGTGATTTAGTACTAGGTAACAAACTGTAGTTTACTATAAAAATGCAATACAGGCAAAGAAGATCAATACATTTGTATCAGGAGCTAATTGTACAATATAGTAATTTATTAAATATCTTGCCTACCAAAGGAGTTACAGAAACGTAAGTATAATTATAGTCTTCAAGATCCTTAAAGTCTGGTAGTGTCAACATTGCCATAAGAACTTATAGGTGAGAGTTTGAAAGGTAGGGAGAGCACTAGTAAAAAAGAGTAAAGAGTGTCACAAAGTGTTACATGTAGTTAGTTAAAAAGTGTAGTTAAGTCCTATAATTATGGTACATAACTGCATTGAATTAAATCATCTTCTGTAATTTATTAGTGCTTCACTCATTTATTAATATTTTATGCGTTTAAATATTAACTTTCCAGATATATTTATAGCTAGAAAACATTTTTCATAAAAGTTAAACATAAATACACTATAAGTACACTACCTGCCCTTAAGAATAGTATAAGTTACCTTATACCCCCAATCCCCTAATAAGCTAAATTTGACAAAGTATCACTTTAGGTATTTTGGGATGTAGTAGGAATGTGTATTAACTGAAGTAGTGGGTTTCCTAACAAGAAATGTCATAGATGATATGGATTATTGATATTTTCAGGAAAAAAGTGCACTATGTAGCGTTAAGGAAGACTTGATTCAAGACATCACTGTAGGATCAAGACTACTATATCAGGGAGAGAGATTGAACTCAATGCCAGGAAAACAAAAGGAGGGAGAATTTTGAAGGGCTAGAGTGAAGGGTAATTCATGGAGTTTAGTTAATATCAGTAGGTCATCTGTGTTTCCTCATTGGTGCTAGTGTAAGTTAGGTTCCTAAGCTCTCACAAGAACTGGGAAATATGGGCATTTTCTTACTTGATTACATTTCAAAGGAATGGCTTCTTGGTTCATAAGAAAGATATACTTCATTGTAAAACCAGCAAGAGGTTGGCAGACAATTTACATCTCAAAGTGGCAAAGAATTTACAGTTGAAAGTTTTCTAAATTAAATGCTCTGAGAAAATGGATATCAGAAGTCTGTATTCAGGAAGCTGGAGAACACATTAAGGCTTCCTTGGTCAATATCCTTTAAGTATTTGTAGTTCTATTTTATATTTCTTAGCATACTCGTAGGTAGACTAGAAAACAAAGCAAAAAACAACCAAAAAAGAGAAAAAGCTCTACAATACACAATAGCCAAACATGTGTGAAGAAAGTTTCAGTATGTGACCATGATGCTAATTCAGGCTTGCTATTTAATGTTTAACAAGACTCACAGATAGTAATAATGAAACTTCACAAAAAGAGGCAGATTTAGTGTAGACTCATGTCTCAGAGTAATGATGAAATTGCACACACATCACTGTTTTTGAATCTTGAACCTACTGCTATGTTAATGCACAATGTAATGATTCAAAGGTTGCCCTGATTTGCCAGATTATATTTCATTCAGTGTGAACAGATGGTATTGCATTTAGACAAATTGTTCCTTGAAACAAAAGATTCAATTCTCTGCTTTACAGAAGATACATATTCTGCCAACTATTTTTTTCAAGTAAACATCGTATTAGGTAAATAAGAAAAACCGTTATAATTATGGTGAAATTACCTATCAACACTGGTGAATTCTCATGGACCACATTTTCACTTAGTAGTCTTCCATAGATGGAACATATTTTTAACACCAATGATACTGACATTTCAAATTTTAAGTATTACTGAACTACAGGAATTTGCAATTAAATTATAAAATGCCAGATAACTATATAAAAGCTGTACTTTCTAAATAGCCCTAAAATGTTTCAAAATACAATTTACCTTAATTTTTGAACAATTTCTAGTAAGTAGTGGAGGAAAAGGAAAACAAAATTCTCTCGAGGGAGAAGATGAGGGTTTGTTGTAGATTATATGTACTTTTTTAAGTTTAAATGTTATTTATAACAAAAACCAATGTTTTCAATTGAGTTTCTTTTTTAATTCAGAAATTATATACATATGTTTTGCTAAAATTTTACATTTATTTAACATATTTGTATTTTTTATTTTTTCAATTTAATTTTTATTTTATTCAAAGGGTCCTTGTGCTTGTTTGTTACCTGTGTATTACATGTTTAATAGTGGGGTTGTGGCTACTAGTGTACTCAGGAACCAAATATTGGACACTGTACCCAGAAGATTAGTTTTTAACGCACACACCTTTGCTACTTCCCCTTTCTTGAGTCCCTAGAGTCTATTTTTTCCATATGTATGTCCATGTGTATCATCTGTTTAGCTCCGACTTAGAACTAAGAACACACAGTGTTTGTTTTTCTGCTGCTGTGTTAGTTTGCTTAGGATAATGGCCTCCAAATACATCTGTGTTGCTGCAAATGACATCTTTTTGTTCTTTTTTTATGCTTCATAGTTTCCATGGGGTATCAGATCAACTGTTGGTGGACATTTAGGTTGGTTCCATGACTTTGCTGTTTTAAATAGTGCTGTAATAAACACACGTACAGATGTCTTTTTAATGAAATGACTTATTTTCCGTATTCTACTAGATACCCAGTATTGTGCTTACTGGGTCGAATGGTAGCTCTTTTAGTAGAGATATCTTTGAGATATCTTCATACTGTTTTCCCTAGAGGTTGAACTAATTTACACTCTCATGAACAGTGCATGAGCATTCACTTTTCTCTGCATCCACACCAACATTTTTTTGTTTTTTTACTTTTTAATAAAAGCAATTCTGACTAGTGTAAGATAATATCTCAGTGTGGTTTTAATTTGCATTTCACTTATGATTAGGGATATTAAGCGTTCTTTGCCCAGTTTTTAATAGATTTTTTTCTTGTTGAGTTTGAGTTCCTTGCAGAGTCTGCATATTAATACTTTGTAGGAAAAACTTAAATATTGACCTAGGCAAAGAATTTATGACAGAGACTTTGAAAGCAATGCAACAGAACCAAAAGTAGACAAACGGAACTTAAACTAAAAAGTTTCTTCCCAGCAAAAGAAATAAGCAACAGAATAAATGGACAACCTACAGAATACGTGAAAATATTTATAGGCAGTGTTTTTTTTTTTTAACTTAAGAAAAACTGCAATCTCAATATGTGATCAATTATGTAATAACAATAATTGCTTTATCATCACTTCACCATCATTATAATAATCACTATCATATTACCATCATCATATATTAACCTAGAATGCAGAAATATGAACTAAAAACACTTCCTTTATCTCCAAATACTCCAACTAAGTTGTTTCTCTGTTTCTCTTGAGCAATGTAAGAGCTCTCTATATCTGTATCTCTTTTATCTATCAACCTTTGCTGAAATGTTCCACAGAAACCGCTGTTGTTAAAACATTAAACACGTATTTCATATTGTCAAACCCAATGTTTGCTATTCTTAACCTTTTAACATCCTCAATTTTCCTATCTCTGTAAATGGTGCCATAATCATTTAGTTGCCCAAGCCAAAATTTTGAGGTTATGCTTGGTTCTCCATTCCTCTCCATATGATCTCTAGAGGTTATATAAATTTGTAGTTATATCTATCAACTTCTCTGCACTTGCTACTGCCATTTATCCTGTATATGTCAGTAAATATATTCTTGTTTATTGCAGTTCTCTTAACTTGTCAACCTTCTTATGTCTCTCTAACCCATTTTCTGCATGGCATACAGAACTATCTTTAAACAAGAGGATCATGTTACTCTAGTTAAAAATGTCTGATTACTTTCCTGTGTGTTTAGATTAAAATTAAAACTCATTTGAATGGTGCTTTCTGTTCAAGTGCCTACTTATCTATGTAACCTTAAATTTCACATTCTTATCCATGCCCATTTTATTCTAGCTGACTCAGCCACTGTTCATTTTCTTAAACATAGCCACTGCCTCGGTGTTTTAAAGACTTCATACAAGATTATTCTTTTCTTGTAAGATATTTCCCTAGGTTTCTCCATTGCTCTTTTCATCTTTTAAGAACCAATTTTAAAGTTACCTCCTCAAAAAATATTTATTTCAATCTTAAGTTTTACTCTATTTTCTATTAATTTTGCTCATATGCCATGTCTTAATTTGTAGATGAATATTGCTTGCTTACTTTTTTGTTGTAACCATGGTGAAATTACCTGTCAGCTCTAGAAATTTCCTATAGAGCACATGTTTCTTTTATAGACTTGAAGTCAGAATTTTAAAAAAATTTATTCCCTAAATGAGACAATTTTTAAATTATGTTTCCCAGTGGCATATCAACTGTAGTATACACTTTGGGTGATAGGAACTGTGCATGTATTTTTGACTGCTTTATACTCAGTGCCTGGCACAACAATTGGCACATAAAGTTCTAAGTTATATATAAATAGGTTGAAACAATTAAAGAATAGGGGAGTAAGAAAGTTTTTCCATGGAGAAAGAGTAAACCTTTTGCAAATTTCTACCACTTTCTTAACCAAAGTCTAGAATATTTTCTTTTATTTTTTACTTACCACAAACAGAGGAAATATTTTAAACTGAAGCCTGCATTTCATTATGCTACATGATAGCAACCCAAATTTGGAAATCCATATCAATTTGTATTCTATAAAACACTGTATTTTGATGGTGACATCTTTTGACAAACACATTCCTTGGTAGAATAGATTGTTAGGCTGATCCACCAAGAAGAAAATTTAAATTACAAAAATAAAATAAAAAGCTTCCATCAATTACATCTTTGACTGCTATGCTGATTTCATATATACTCAACTGTGCTACAGATTTACAAGGAACATGATATAAATGTAGCCTACTGATCAAAATTTCTGAGTATCATTGGTTAGCAATTACTGAGTTCCTTTGCTTTGAGAAAGAGTAATAAATAACTTTGAAATGGAGGCTTGCACTGTTTTTCCTCATCTGAAGAGTATCTACCATACTCTACTTGAACACAGCTGACGTCTTAATGAATAAGAACATCAAGTTCTCCTTCAAGCAAGGTTAATTTAGAGCTTTTGTGTCTTCAGAACCGTCCATAAATTAATTTCTACAACCTATAACATTTTTATTAGCTCTTTCCGGAGAAAATTTGAATGTAATGTGCGTAAAAATCCAATCCTATAATCTCACATTTCCTGTATAAGATGAGATGAAATACCGTATAGAAGTTTCTGTGCTCTATTTTATGCTTATCAATTAGCAATGTTTTCAAAATAACGTGAGTTTCATGAAAGCGGTAAAATACTAAACTGCATGCTGAGTAGAAATTTCTTTTCTGCTCTGATAAATTTTTCAATGTATCTTCTAATCTCTATTTTTAATACAAAGCTGCTTTCTTGCTTATCAACATTAGTATAATCCATTGTGTATTACTTGCCAATAGATCTTTTTTTTTTTCATTTCTCATTGTCTAGTCCATGATTACATAAACTTTATCACTTATTTAACTACTTTTCCTAAGTTAACCAGGTTTCCTAAGCAACAAAATGGATTTTGGACTAAAAATATTACTGACAGACCATCTATCATTAATAAATTCAGACTGGCCTAATTTATTTTTAAATAAAGTATGACTAGCCTTTTTTAACCTTATCAAATTATACAGTGGTATTCAGCCAAAAAGGAATTTCCTTTATGGAACTGGTTTAAAATTCACTTCAAGGTCCTTAAATTGTTAACTCATGACAGTGTGAAATTCTGTAATTTCTAAATTGCAATAGAATGTATAATTTCTTTCAAAAGAATAAATTATTTAGGAATGTATGCAATTTTGCCTTTGTTCTTATATTTTTAACATATATTTAAATATACGGGTATTCTTGCATAACTTAGATATGTATATGCACTGATTTTAGTAACATTCTTTAACATGTAGATGTTTATATATCAGTAACATAGATATGATAATTAGGTGATATCTATAATTATATATGGCATAAGTAAAGAATTTAATCCAATAGCCAAATAAAGAATAAATATTAAATATAATTTAGAAACTGTCTCCTCAACATGACTAATTCTTCCTTTCTCTCTTCCAAAATCAAATATTCTGAATTTTATGTTAAACATTTTATTGCTTTTAATTAATATATTCTTTAATTTTTATAATTCTTATACTTCATATAAATGGATATTATGTGTATCTTTCTGGAAGTATGTTTGATATGATTTAGAGAATCATTCATGTTGAAGCCTGTGCCTGTTTGTTTTTTTTGTAAATACAGTAATCCATTGCACATACATAAGACAATGTATATCCTTCGTACTATAGACGTATTCAATGCCTGACTTATGCAAATACTATACTATTAATATCATTGTGCGTGTCTCCTGAGTATGTGCTTTTATAGGATGTTACATGGAATAGGAACTTGGGGTCATAATTTGTTCGTGTTCAAATTTGCTATGAAAGATTAAATGTTTTTAAAAGTGAGTCTACCAATCAATGCACATCTGTACAGGGAAAAGCAACAGAATTTTTTTTTTTTTTTTTTTTTTTTTTGAGAAGGAGTCTCTTTCACCCAGGCTGGAGTTCAGTGGTGCAATCTGGGCTCACTGCAAGCTCCGCCTCCCAGGTTCACACCATTCTCCTGCCTCAGCCTCCAGAGTAGCTGGGACTACAGGCACCCGCCACGACGCCCGGCTAATTTTTTTTTTTGTATTTTTAGTAGAGACAGGATTTCACCGTGTTAGCCAGGATGGTCTTGATCTCCTGACCTCGTGATCAACAGAATTTTTTAAATCACAAAAATGTAAACATTTGACATTGTACAACATTACAAAACTTCTTTGAACCTATTGGATATAGAATATTATTTTAATTTACATGCCCCTATTTTAAATTTGTAAGTTTTTCTTACAGTCACGAGGCATTGGTATTTTCTTTACTGTAAACTGTTTTAGCATAACTATTTGTCAAAAAATTATAATCTAAAATAAGGAACACCTATAAATTATAACATGTGTATTCATGGTTGATGCTTATACTTGGCTGTTTCTCCATTTTCCTATACTTTAATAGATGTTTCTCATCTAGTTTAGATTACAATATTTTGACAAATAATTATGCTAAAATGTTTTCCAGTCTGTGCTCCCCTTCTTTCCTTATACTATTTGTTTTTTTATTGAACAAGTAATTAAATATTATATAGTCTCATTTATCAATTCTTTTATGACACATTATTTTAGTCTTATTAAAATTATTTTCCCTGTGTAGAATTAGAAAAATCTAATCATATTCTAAAGGACACTTCAAACTCTGTGATAGTACATATTTATCAACTCATATTCACTAATATTCACTAATTCCTATTTATTAGCAATAACACCATAAATTATAGCTATAAACCTGAATGGCATTTGGTGGATTCAATGAGGGTAATTTAATTTGTAATATCTTTAATCGTTTTACTTAGCTGTGCTATTAGGTTTTGTGTATTTCATGCAGATGGGTATATGCATGTTTTACATACATACTTTCTGCTTCTCTACTATTCCATTAGGGAATAGATAATCTTGTTTAAGGGAAGTGCAAATCTTAAAAAACACGAGCTTATAAAAGGGTAGGAAATTAGAAATGTGTGAAAAATGTAAATAAAGCTAATGTGCAATAAAAAATAGAAAATTTATTAAAGATGGGACTCAGTAAAAAAAAATGACATCCTTTTAGTTTCAAAATACGAAAAATGTAGAGTTAGAATTGATACAAAGTTTAGAAGATATAAAAGTGTGAGAAATAATATATATGCAACCTTCTATAAAGGAGGAAATATTAACTTCAACAAAAACATAATTAAAAATAGAATTTAGAATAACCTAAACTAAAATAAATGTCACAGGAAAGAAACTATAAGCGATTTTAGATATCTATCTTCAGAATAATAATAGTTTACTATGGTGGTAGAAGAATACCAAATATTTGAAAAATAATCATATATGGGTTTATGGTTCTAATTGTATTACAAAGTTCACAAGTATTAAAGGATATCATTAAATTGAAACATGGTAAAATTAGTTTTCTTTTTTTGGATCTTCTCAGTCTTCCAAATTCTACCCACTGGGGGAAAAATAAAACCTCCTAAGATGTCTGTCTAATGTGAATTTGAAGTTCAAAATGAGATTTTCAAGGCTCAAAAATAAAATTAGCAAGTAAAATAAGTGCATACATAATGGAACACTAGAGATATTATAGTGTGTAATGGACTAGGATAATAATTGGTTTTCCTTGAATATTTCATCCTTTTATGTTTACTTGAGTGTTCTATTACAATCATGCAATTTTATTTTCATATTGGGTATTTCTATTCAATAGTACAGCAATATGAATAAACTTTATTATTTTATTAGTTTGATCAAAAAGTGGAAGTAGAATGTTTTGGGGGCCGGGCGCGGTGGCTCATGCCTGTAAACCCAGCACTTTGGGAGGCCGAGAAGGCAGATCACCTGAGGTCAGCAGTTCGAGACCAGTCTGGCCAACATGGTGAAACCCCGTCTCTACTAAAAATACAAAAGTTAGCCAGGCATGGTGGCAGTTGCCTGTAAGCTCAGCTACTTGAGAGGCTGAGGCAGGAGAACTGCCTGAACCTGGGAGGAGGAGGTTGCAGTGAGCTGAGATCCTGCCATTGCACTCCAGCCCGGGCAACAAGAGTGAAACACTGTCTCAAAAAAAAAAAAAAAAAAAAAAGGTAGAATGTTCTGAACTATTTCCATTACTTTGTGTAATTTTCATCACTTATTTTTTAAATAGAAATTCTCAACTATGTTATTATTTCATGTGTAAAAATCTAAATGTAAAACATTTATGCAAATTTTAGATCTTATCCATCATATTTCATCTAGTTTTCAGTACTTTAAAATTAAATTATTGATACTGCATAAAACATAGCTTATTTATGATCTCTATAGTCCTATCTAAAAATTTCACTCATCCCACAACATATTTATGATGACACTGTCATTAAAAATGATTTTGCATATGGCCGTCACCAACATTTAAGCTTCACATTTGGATTAAAAAAGAACACTTTAGTATATGCAAAATCTTAAGGATTTGAGAAATAAATGTATTAAAACATAAACCTAGAGATAATATAAATGCATTTTTGGTCACAGGATATATATTTGCTTCTTATTTATATTTTATAAGAGTGGAACTTCTGGATAGAGAGTATAGTTATTTCATGAGAATATCATCAAAAACATTTTGCTGAACTTGTTAATATTCTGTGTTTCTGCTAGAAATATTAATATATTCCATGGTAAAGTATTTTTTAAAAAACATTTGATATGCCTAAAGATTAAACATAGAAACAGTTAAATGAAATATATGCATTTTGAAATTCATTTTCAACATTTTCTTTAATATTAATCAGTTCATGTTTGTCAGTTGAGAGATGACCTTGTTTGTAATACATAGCTACATGTATATGGGTAAGCATGAAGGTGTATATATCTATAAACAAATCCAAAATGTGTAAAGTGTATTGATACGTGGCCGTAATACACTTTTAAAATGAGGAAAGAATATTTGTAAAGTGTTTATTTATGCCCTACCACCATCCCACAAAGTACATACTTTAATTTATAATCTGACTTAGATTACGTGTCCTAGACATCCTTATCCTATTATTTGGGAGAGCTGATATTTGAATGTAAGTATATAAGTTATAAATTTTGATATAAAATTATTATAAATTTTAAAATTATTGTATACTTATGATTAAATACTATTTTATACAAAATTATCTAACATGGTTTTACAAATATTATATTGATTTTAGCTATATCTCAATTCCAGTAAAAATCTTATTTATGTGACACTACCTTCATAATCAATATTGAATTATCTCTGTAAAGTATCCTTCCCTTGGCAGTCTTTTCCCTATACTCGTTTGTTTCTCCCTAACATTTGTTATCAGCTGATGTAGGATTTATTTTTAATCTTCCTCTCCCTACTACAACTTAAGCTCTAAGAATATGAATTTGTGTCTCTAATTTGTATTGCACTATAAGTGTTGCATGTCTAGCACATGAAGCTTTACCTGGCACATGGTAGTGCTAACGATAACACTCTACTACTATTGCTGCTGCTGCTACTAGTACTGCTAGCAGTGGAACATTCCTAATCTGAAAATCCAGAATTCAAAATGCCCCCAAATATGAAATTTTTTGAATGCTAACATGCCAGCACTGTGGAAAATTCCACACTTGACCTCATGTTCTTTGAAATATGGTATAAAATTACCTTTGGGTGACGTATGTAAGGTATAAATGAAAATTAAATGAATATTGTGTTGAAATTTGGCTATCATCCCCAAAATATCTCATTATGTACATGTAAATACTCCAAAATCTGTATAAATCTGAAATTGAAAACATGTCTGGTCCCAAATACTTTAAATAAGGGATATTGAATCTGTATTACTACTAAAAGTTAACATTTGTGCAGAGCTTATGTTCCAGGAACCATTCTTAGGTTTTTTTTTTTTTTTTTTTTTTTTTTACATATAACACATTTAATATTCAAAATAACTTTATGATATATGCAGCATAATTTATTTCAGAAGGGGAAACTGGGGTGAAGAAAGGCTAAGCAAGATCTTGCCAAATTTCTCACACGAGTAAAATTTGTAGCCTGAATTTAGCCCTTAACTAGTTTATATTCTATAGAATTCTACTTTATACTCATTATTCTACCTTCACTCTGAAGATATTATTTTAAATTAAACAACAGTGATGGGATTTCACATATATACAATTACAAACATTATAGATCAGAAAATGACGTAATTATCAGTGAATTTTTGATCACTTGCAGTTTATCATAAATGAAATTTCCTAAGTGATTTTCCTCTCTGAAATATTATGTGTTGAAAGTAAAAACTGAGTAATACCATTTTACCCTTTCTCTTTAAAGCGTTATTCTAAGTAATGAATCCTTAACAAATGACCTAGAAACATTTTAATCAGTTTTTTATTACCCTCTCAATAGAAATTTATTTCTTGGTAGATAATTTGAAAATAACTGTAACATTGGCTATGAGAATCATTTTATTGTTCAGTATAATTTGCAATATGTCTTAAAAAGACTCTTTAAAAATTTTAATATCTGTGTTGCAGTCTAATTGTAATATTGATTATAAGAGTTATTTAATGTAACATTTATTAAGGATGCATTTATAAAGAAGTTGAAATAGCCTCAATCCACTGTTTCATTATACAGAATTCAAATTTAGCCAAAAAACAACTTATTGGTTTAACTTTTTGTTGTTGTTGTTATTGTTCTGTTTTGTTTTGTTTGCTACTGAGTCTGGCTCTGTGGCCCAGTCTGGAATGCAGTGGTGTGATATCTTGGCTCACTGCAAACAATACCTTCCGGGGATTCAAGGAATTCTCTTGCCTCAGCCTGCTGAGTAGCTGGAACTATAGGTGCCCACCATCACATTCTGTTAATTTTTGTATTTTTAGCAGAGATAGGGTTTTACCTTTTTGGCCAGGCTGGTGTTGAACTCCTGACCTCAGGCGATCCACCCGCCTCAGCCTCCCAAGGTGCTGGGATTACAGGCATGAACCACCGTACCCAGTCAGGTTTAATATTTTAGAAATGTAGGTTGTTGACTCTCAAAAGAAAAATGTAACTAAACATACACAATAATATGTTGCATATCTCAAGATGAAAACATCTGAGTTCCCAATGCTGTTTATAAGTTGCCACACGGGAAGACACAACTTCTTGCTCCACAAAAGCCATATTATAAACAGTGTTTACTTCTCAGAAGGGACAAAAGAGGCTATTTTTGCATTAATTGATTCATTTATTTATTCAACTAACTTTAATTAAGAGCTTATTATATCCTAGGCTGTGGTCTAGAACTGTCAGAACAGCTGGGAACTAGATAAAGTTTTCTCTCCTCTCTGTATTCATCTTTTCATAAGGAGACAGGAATAAAGCAAATTAATATATACATATATTAAAATTTTCAGCAAATGATAACCAATAACACTTAAAATAATAGCATGATTAAAAATAAGTGTGTATGTGTAAGTTGTTTAATGAAGTGATTTGCAGTCATAACGTGAGTAATGAAAAATGACCATATATGAACTTTATTTATATATTTATTTTGAGATGGAGTTCACTCTTGTCAGCCAGGTTGGAGTGAAATGACACGATCTTGGCTCACTGCAACCTCCACCTCCTGGGTTCAAGCAATTCTCCTGCCTCAGCCTCCCAAGTAGCTAGGATTACAAGTGCATGCCACCATGCTAGGCTAATTAGTAGTATTGTAGAGATGGGGTTTCACCATGTTGGCCAGATTGATCTCAAACTCCTGACCTAAGGTGATCCACCCACCTCAGCCTCCCAAAGTGCTGAAATTACAGGCCTGAGCCACCGCTCCCGGCCTATGAGCCCTATTTATGTAAGAGGGGATGGTGTTCTAGACAGAAAAAAAAAAAAAAACAGATAATAAAACTCAGGACAGTCTGACATATTCAAAGGAAAGAAAGAACCATGATGTAGCTACTTTAAGGTAATTGAAGGACCAAGCTGAGGTCAAACTCAGGTACAAGGAGGACAGGAGAAAGAGAGATTGTTTCCTGAGGCCTGCTCCTGAGGTCTGGGGGTCCTCAACATATAACAGAAGACTTTAACGAGGGCTATGAGAATTATGTGTCAGGAGCCGTGGACAAAACCCATAGTATACATAATCATACCATCGCTGCTTTTCCAACACAGATCCTTTACATCAAAAGAATATACAACTTCAGTATAATTGCATTGTTTGTACACAAAGGATAAATGCTTGAGGGGGTGGATACCCTGTGTTACATGATGTGAATATTCACATTGCATATATGTATCAAAGGAGGTCAGATATCCCATATATATATATATCTACTATGTACCCACAAAAACTAAACTAAAAAATCTTAAAACACACACACACACACAACTCAAAAGATACTGCCACGTTGCTAGAATCTAATTTAGTCATTAAGTCTAGTCTATCATCATATTGTATGAATATGTCTCCCAGGGAGAGGCCATTCACATTTACAGGCTTTTTTCTTTTAATCTTGTCAGGTTTCAAAAGCAGGAGTGGTCTCAGCAAACATATAGACCCTTTTACTTTCAGGCATCTGGAATAATTGAGCTAACAGGCAATGCCATCTCTTGCTCTGAGACTCTATCAAGATGTTAATGTAATGTTGGAGTTCCTTGAATTTATAACCCATTTATTCATTTCTTTATCCTCCGCTACTATTTCTACTCTCCATCAACACCCAAACTTTTTTGCCTTTGGAAGGGACATTAGAATTGCCACTGTACTGGTCTAGATTGTAGGCAGCAATACTAGTCTAACAAGTACCCCTGCCTTGGCCCACTCCCATTCTGACAGGGCAAACTTACATGAGTGTAGATCTGGTGAGCTACTTTTACCATTAGGCGATATGGCTACATTCATTTTTAGCCCCAAGTTTGTTAGAAGACATGAAGGAGAACCCATCCCCATCAGACCCTTAGGAATTCTGACCTAAAGTTTAAAAACATAGTGACAGTTTGTTGCTTAGAAATTATGCCTGCTTCCAGCACCTGTAGTTGCAGCCCTGCTCTTAGGACCACTGCATCAGGTAGGGGCGGAAACAAAATTGGGGGTGATTTGAAGAAGAAAGAACAAATTATAGTCATACTAGTGTACTCCTCCCTTGGCAAGAATAGCATAGTCATGTCAACATCCTTCCCACCTCCTCTTTTCCAGATTAACCAGGAAAACAGAAAAATCTAATGGGGACATTCTGTTAGTCTCACACTCGTGAAGACAGCCCTTCGTGTTTTTATCTCCCCTGTTTTAGACAACTGATATTTAAATTGCCCATTTTACTTCTCTACCAAACTATAACTCTGAGGAGACCTCTCTGCCCATTGTTGGACATTAGGGCTGTGCGATGTGTTCCTTGTTCTGAAGAAATGACAGTTGGCCGTCCAAATTTGTGCAGTGTGTTCTGTTTTATTTTAATGGCACTGAGTATTTGCATCTTTTACCAGTAAAGAAATATCAGTCTAAAGTCAGTGTCTATTTCTGTCAAGACCCATTTGTAGCCCCCATGGCTACCAGCATCATTTGTAGCCCCCATGGCTACCAGCATCAGTCTCACTTGCCAGCTCTCTTCTGAGCCTTCTCATCAGGGAATCTGCCCCACAGCCATCTGTAGTTCTGTCTGTCTTGCTGACAATCAGAGTGTTTATTGGCATTTTGTGCCTTAGAGTGTGCAAGAAAAACATGCCTGTATTTCAGA
The DNA here is from genome assembly GCF_003255815.1 of Theropithecus gelada. Lineage (NCBI taxonomy): Eukaryota > Metazoa > Chordata > Mammalia > Primates > Cercopithecidae > Theropithecus > Theropithecus gelada. The sequence continues at coordinate 26,694,981 of NC_037685.1, read as the reverse complement.
CCATCTATGCATTGCTTCAGAACCCCTATATCTACTTATTTCAGGGAAGGTGGCCACCTCAAGGGAGGACATGGGATGTCTACTTATTGATTCTAGCCTTCTTCAGAACCTGAAAGGGGGTTCTTCCACTGGCCATCAACCTGTCTTACTTTAAAGTACAACTCAAATGTCTATAAGACTGTGCCCCATATGGGGATTGTTTTAACAGGCCAGGCTTCCAGTGCCCTTCTGCCTAAACATGTTGCCAAGCCATTGGCTACTATCCGTGAGTCAGTAAAAATGCAAACATAGGGACTTTTATCATTGTTTGAGTTTGTTCATCAGTGGTAGGGGAATAGCATGCAATTCAACCCACTGAAATGACTTGTTTTTACCTTCATTGATCAAAGTAGCATCCTTCCAAAGAGGATAGTGTCCATTCATTTTAAAACTCATCCAAAAACCAAGCCGTTCTTGGTTGGTCAGCTGAGAGCCATTTATAGGTCAGTGTGGAACCCGGCAGCTCCTCACACAGTTCCTGAGGCAGTCCTGGGGAAAAGAGACTTGCTGCTTATGAGGCTGTCTTCCATGTATTCCACAGGTAGCGTGATCCTGTATAAACTATTTCCATTATTCAGAACTATTGTGGGCACTACCATCCCATTAGAGTGTTTCTCTGAAATCACTTGAGAGAGCATGGGTATTTCAGATGTCAAGATGAATTTTATGTCCTTCAGTCATAGGAGTAGTTTCAGTTAAAAGCCAGGTAGTAAATATGCCTCAAGTGGAAATTCTCTAGCACCAAGTCCCAGGAGTCCTTGCCGGAAGTCTGTCACAGGCTGTTGCGATAAACACCAGGAAACACTCCAGAGAGAGTTATCAGGTGGGGAGTTTGTCCCTACCAGCACTCTCGCTTCTACTCTACACTCTGTGGGCTAAGGCAATCTTACTGGTTACCATTTAGCATGGTCAATTGATATTGTTTGAAGGGCAGCTTTAAATGCCTTCGGTTTTACAATAAATACTAGGCAGTGTGAAACATCTCTCAGTAAGACACAAGATCCATTGCCATAAAACCTTTGGGCAAAGGAGACACAGGGTTTTTACATAAAGCCAGTTTAAACATTTCAGCTTTCATAATCCTATCGACTCTTACATTTTTATAATCTAGTCCCAGGACTTTTCTTCCCCACCCTTAGGCTATATCACCTTCCCTTGGGCAAAAGGCTTTGGGTCCTCAGGAGTTAAGCCAAGGAACCGTGGTCTCTCTGTCAATCATTTCCTGGATGAATCAGTCTAACCATTACCTCAGGAAATTCCAGGTAGGGTTTCTCATCATAATCTTTACCATCTGTCTTTTGAAGTTACTCAAACTGGAGTAAATGCAGCAAACTGGTTTGAGGCCCTGTAGTATTGGGAGACCACCAGGAGTTACTTCTGGTCCACCCAACCTTCAATGGTATTGTGTTAAGATGTTTGTTTCAGCTCCATCAATTTCTACTTTATTTCATTTCCCTCTTAGTTTCATTCCTATCAATGTTTTGTTATTTTTAAATAACCATTGAAAAATTGTCACCTTCCTACTATGAATCCTTTTATTTTCCCTTCTGCCTTTCATTATCTTGTAATTAACCTAATGTTTTTGTTAGCATCTATAAGACCCAGGAGGGGTAGCTGAGACAGCAAGTTTGATAAGGCATCTGGAACTGTCGTTGGCTTCTGTAGGAGTAACATCAGATAGGGTATCCACATAGAAGAGGCCTCCATAACCACAGCATTTATCATGACCTAGGTAGTGGGCATATTCAGTGGGTAAATATCCCAGTCACCACAAAGACAGTCACACATGGGTTGCTTATGAAACATCAGCTGCTTCATCTGGGGTGCTCCACTTGGCATTTATAAGGTAAACAGACCTTAGAGTAGCTTTTATCTGGCCCACCAAGCTGGCTGTTACCTCAGGAATAACCTGTGTGTCTGGATCATATACCCCCATCTGTGATTTTTCAGTAGTGAGCTGTGGGTCCTGCATCAACCCAAACATGCTCTTCCAGTCTGCAGCATTTGAAATCAAAGATACTGTTCCTAAATTAATTATTCTCAGAATCCATTGTAGTAAAGGAAGCTGATGATACTGATCTACAAACAGAATAATTTCTTTACACCATACCCTCTAGTTTCAATAGTTACTTGGTTTCATCCTTCCCCAACATTGACTACTTTCTTGGAAACCAAAAGTCTCACAGGTACTTTCTGTCGTCCCTTCATAAATTTCCCCTTGTAGGGGTGGCTCTGAGGCTAGTGGCCTGAGCTCAGACAGACTAACATCTGAGCTTGGTCCAGATTCAAGGCCCAACACAGCATTTTTTTTTTTAACTTTCATTTTAGCTATTACTGATAGCAGTAATCAAGGTTATGATGTATCACATTTACCTTACTAGTTTGAATTTCCTTATGTGTCTGGTAAACCAAATCCCAGGGAGTTGAATCCATGCCTAAATTCCACTGGTAACTTTTATTTTTAGTTACTGAGTGCAGCAAAACTGTGACTCCATACCGTGGGTAACCACATAGCCACACAGAAATTAAAAGGTTCTTCATCCCCCATGCTTTGATCTTTTCCCTTGTGAAATCACATGTTTCTGTTAGCCTGGGCAGTCCTACCACATCCCACTTATGACACCAATTGTTTGGAAACACTCTCAAGCTGTTTTTCTTGTGCTCTCACACCGACACATCGATCAACACAGAAGACTTTTGTGACTACATGTGTGGGGTTTTCCCACTCACACCAAGTTGTAGATACCAGCTGAGATTCCTCTAAGTCAATTCAACTCTGATACTACCTTTCTGGAGGCAGCCTGAGATCCCACAAGTTGAAGGGCCTGTCCCCAAGACTGCCCCATACCGCCGATACCAGTCACAAGTCTGGGCCTCTAGAACTTCCAGCTGACTGGGTGCAAGTTGGGGTTGCCATGACTCCCTCTTTGTGCTTCACTAATGTGCCAAAGCAGCTCAAATAACTGAGGAAAACAGTTACTTACATTTACCAATTTATCCTAAAGAATACTCCAAAGGATATCAATGAAGAGATGCATAGGACAAGGTGGGGGTGGTGTGCCAAGGTTCCATTCTCTCCCTGGGGCACTCTTCTCCAGGAACTGCCAGATCCTCAGCTATTCAGAAGCTATGTGAACACTTCTTTTGGGTGTTTATGGAAGCTTTGTTACTTAGGCATGAGTCACAACCAAGTAGAAATGTGATTTGGTGAAAAGAATAGAATTGTATACTAATAGAGTGGGAAGACCTGACAGGGCCTGTCCGTTCAGATTCTTCTTGGCCTCTCTGTACAGCATTTCTTCCTCCAGGAATGGGATAGGACCCTCTCTGGAATTAGGGTCTTTTGATCCATAATTAGGTTAGAGTCTTGTCTTGGGCAGGTAAAAGGAAGACAGGTCAGAAAGAGAGATTTATTCTCTTTGCTGAGTTCTGCTCCAGACGCCTAAAATGCCCCAGCGTTATAACAGAAGACTGTAACAAGGAATATGGGAATTATGAGCCAGAAACTGAGAAAAAAAACAAAACCAAGAAACTGTGTGTGTGTGTGTGCATGTATACATATATATGATATCTATATCATAAAATCACATGTTTTAATGCTGTAGTCTTTTAGTGTAGAAGAATAAAAATAAACAGTACTCATATTTTCACCACCTAAAATTTAAACTAAGATTTTTTAATATTCGATTTCAATCATGTTATTATGTAAGAAATAAACATTTCAGAAAGAGCTAAGCGCCCTTTTATTCATGCCCCAACTCTATCCTTATTCTGTTGGCTTATGTGGCTTTTTAAAAAGTAATTTTTAAAATAGACTTTGTTTTAGAAGTTTTGGTTTACAGAGAAATCGAGCAGAAGATTCAGAGATTTCATATATATCCCTTTCCCCAACACATGTGTAATTTATTTTGTTATGTCCCCCACCAGAGTGGTACATTTGTTACAGTTGGTGAATCTGCCATTTTCATCCAAGTTCTTTGTTGGCATTATGGGTCACTCTAGGTGTTTTGCATATTATGGGATTGGACAAATGTATAATGACATGTATCCCCCATTATAATATCCATGTCAAACATAGTGTTTGTACTTCCCTAAGTATCATCTGTGTTCCACTTACTTAGAACATCTTCCCCACTAAACCCCAACAACAACTTCTTTTTTTACTATCTCCATAGTTTTGCCTTTTGCAGGATTTCATATAGTTAGAAACATGTAGTGGGTATTCTTTTCAGATTGGTATTTTTCAATTTAGTAAAATGCATTGAAGTTTTTTCCATGTCTTTTAATGACTTGATAAATAAATTTTTGTTAGTGCTAAATAATATTCTATTGTCTGAACATACCACAGTTTATCCATTTATCTATGAAGGAACATGTTAACATTGGTTGTTTTCACATTTTGGCAATTATGACTAAAGCTAATATAAAAATATACGTGCAGGTTGTGTAGATGTACATTTCTAACGTTTTAGTGTGATTAGTACAGTTAAAGGCATTATAGTTACATTTCAGTAAGAGCTCTTATATTTCAGGGATGCATACTGAAATATAGATTAAAAGGTGTAGTGACTGATGATTGCGTATTATGAGATAAAGGTAAGTTGGAAAGACAAAAATTGTGGGTTATTTTATTAAAAATGATTTATGAGTACATGAAGATTCACCTAATAAAAGGCTCACCTAAGAAAAGGCTCATCTGGAGTCTTAGTTAATTCAGTCTTTTTTGCATCCACCATTTGTCCATCTTCTCAAAAGTAATGTGTGCAAAATGTGTGTTTTTGTTTCTAGTTGGTACAATGGGATTGATGGCATGTCTTTAGAAATTTTATTTTGCTACTTTTAATATATAACTTCAAGGATATTAGAAGAAGCCAGGTAACTTCATATATATGATAGTATATTTCCAGGAGGCTTATGATTCCAGGAGATTTAAGGGGTAACACGCCATCTGTTTGTTACTGGGACAGTAAGTGATGGGGTAATTGTTATTGGGAAAGGTCATATGAAACAGATCCTCAAAACAATCTAACCTGGGTTTTTTCATAGATTCAAGGAACACAGAGTCATGGATCAAATATTTTATTTATCCAGGGAATACTCTCTTGCCTGAAGAAAATGGAATCACCACTATTTTCTTAACAAATACATGTTACAGACATTTGCTCTCTCAATGCCTTCTCTTCAATCTTTGATATATTCTGTGTCACAAATAGTGATCATGTGACCATTTGTGATGCCCACAAATGCCATGGATTACCATTTTTCATTTCCTCTGTCACAGATTTATCTTAGGAACTCTTAATATATAAGCAATCTGATCCCAGATCCCCACTTTGTGGATCTATTTTCCAGAGACTTTGTAAGTGCTAATTACTTTGTCAGTCAGTGACTAATAAGGGAACAGATGGCACTCTCCAATTAGGATGATTCCAGAATTATTTGAAGGAGCAGAGATCTTCAGTAAAAGAAAAGTCCACCAGAAGGAAAGCAGGCAGATAAATGTCTCAAATCCACATTTATTCCTTTCTTCAATTTCTTGCTGGGGCTCCTTTTTGGAAACCACAGGACAAGATATCCATTGAATTAGGGCCTATGTGTCAGACTCTCAGAGTAGAGAACAAAGTGGAGAAGATTGATCTCTAGTGGTGAACAAAGAATACTTGGGAAACAGAGCTGTCTTCGGGTTGAATATGTCCTTTTGAAATAAGGATAAGAATTTCAGAGTAAGGAGCAGGATTTCATACCCAAATGGAGGGGAACAAAGAAGTTTTGTGATCAAGCCCCTAGTTTGGCAAGACAGAAGCAAAATTTGGGAGTTGTTTTATGACAAGGATAAGGGTAATTAATTCAGTTTAACAGTATAAAGCTAGTTTTCATTTTACTGATACATGATGATTGAATATCTGACCCTGATCTACTGACCTTTACAATGGAAAAAGTTAAAGAAAAGCTCAATATTCTTGTTTTTATTTTTATTTTTTATACTTTAAGTTCTGGGATAGATGTACAGAACATGCAGACTTGTTACATAAGTATACGCATGCCATGGTGATTTACTCCACCCATCAACCCATCATCTATATTAGGTATTTCTCCTAATGCTATCCCTCCCCTAACCCCTCACCCCCAGACACGCCCTGATATGTGATGTTGCTCTCCCTGTGTCCATGTGTTCTCATTGTTCAACTCCCACTTATAAGTGAGAACATACGGTGTTTGTTTTATTCTGTTCCTGTGATAATTTGCTGAGAATGATGGTTTCCAGCTTCATCCATGTCTCTGCGAAGGACATGAACTCATCCTTTTTTATTGCTGCATAGTATTCCATGGTGTGTATGTGCCCCATAAGAAAAGCTCAATATTCTAATAGCACCTATAACCATGATACACATACACACACACACAGCAAACCAAAATATAAGAAATAAATATTAGATAAATATATATGTATATATATTTAGCAGAACAAAATATGATAAATATCAGAATAAATTTAAATAGGATATATTTGTATTAGTAAAAAAGATTTATGTGAGTTGTAACTGACTGAGGTGTGTATATTGTGAAACACCAGTGAGAAAGGAAAAGTTTTGCATGATTTTCTTGAAATGGAAGAAAAAGTTTTGCATGATTTTCATGGTGAAAAGTAAATAGAAAAAGATGTCGGATTACATAGTTCTCTGTTCTGGAAAATAAGAAATATTAACAATCTTGATATTTATAATTAATAGTCTATTTTTATTTATTTATTTTTTTTTGAGACGGAGTCTCGCTGTGTCACCCAGGCTGGAGTGCAGTGGCGCGATCTCGGCTCACTGCAAGCTCCGCCTCCCGGGTTTACGCCATTCTCCTGCCTCAGCCTCCGAGTAGCTGGGACTACAGGCGCCTGCCACCACGCCCGGCTAGTTTTTTGTATTTTTAGTAGAGACGGGGTTTCACCATGTTAGCCAGGATGGTCTCAATCTCCTGACCTCGTGAGCCACCCGCCTCGGCCTCCCAAAGTGCTGGGATTATAGGCTTGAGCCACCGCGCCCGGCCAATAGTCTATTTTTAGAATTCAATCAATAGGAAGAAATTTTTATTTCAGAAAGGGTTCCTGAAACGTGATTAAAGTATATCATCCAAAATAATTGAATGATTGCCTTTCTCAAACATGATCAAATCAACCAAAGACAGGGAGTCTGCTTGTACTCAATACATACAAAATATTTTATAATATTACTATACAGTAATATTTCAGACTTACTATTATAATAGGCTTACTCTAATAAACTTGTTCTTACTGAAAGGTATGGATATTTATTGACTAAGGAAGAACATTCTGTCATTACATGTAAAGGAACATAGCACTGACTGTCCCAAGGTACGAAGTCCAGGTTCAAAAACTCACTCACTTGATCTGTGATCTCAGGCAAGTTCTATAATCTGTCTCTGCATCAGTTTCCTCACACAGAAAACTAACAATTGGCACTTTTTCACAGGCTTATTATAAGGGTTAAATAAATTAAGTTATGCAGTGTTCCTAGTGCAGAACTTACAGGTAGTAACTGTCATCATTATGGTTATGTTTACTGTGTGTTCCCAAAGATTTGACATTATCAAATTGATTTTTAAGAAAACATTGAAGTATAAAAGCACAAAAAAGTGCCTTAATAAGTGGATATTTCTCAAAGTATATGTAGCCATTTAACCACCTAGTTTGAGAAACAGAATTGTTTCCTGAGAGGCTCTTCTATGTAGTGTCACATTTGCTGTGTCCACAAATGTCATCAGATTTCTTGGTTCAGTGTTTTCATAGCCTATATAACTGGAACTTGTTTTTTGGTACAATTGGAAGAATATGATTTCATTAACAGGTACTACTATTCTGATGACTGAAAAGGAAAATGCACTGACATTTAGATTCATAGTCAGAAGTTATTATATTCCACTTTATTCATTTTAAAAAGCCTGATCAACTCTGGGTCTCCTAATCAATTGATAATGAGAAGTGAAGAACTATGTCTTGGATTGCAGTCATATCACTGAAAACTATATACTTGACTGTAGTCATGTTACTGAGAAATCCTACTCTATCTCCTTTGAGCATCTCCCTTCTTCTAAGTTCAACTATGCTAACTATAACTATCCAGGTTTTTGTTTTATTAAGATTTTTTTTTCTTCTGGTTAACAAAGATCAGATGAGCACTAGAATAACATGAAATAGTGATTATTTTTATCTGAAACTTACACCAAATAAAGAAGAATCATCAGGTAAAAATTAAAATGAACTAAATCCAAACACAACAACAAAAAACAATGCATAAAGAAAAATATGTCAATGTAGTTTATTATTATTTACTGCACATCTTCAGCTAGTGGTGAGATCAGCTTTCACATAGCCATAAATGGAAAAGAAAATTACACCTCTAAACCCTTCCTTCTTCCATACGTAGATGTGTCTTTTTTTAATAAAAAATAAATTGTGTATGTTTGAGGTTTACAACATGATGTTATGAGAAATATACAGACAGTAAAATGGTTATTACATGAAGCAGATTAACATATCTATTATCTCACATGGTTTTGTTTTTAACAAGAGCAGGAAAAATCTATTTAAAAATCTCTAGTATAATACAATGCGGTTTTATTAACTGTAGTCCTCATGTTATAGATTGGCTCTCTAAACTTGTTCATCCTGCATATTTGCTATTTTGTATCCTTTTATCAACATCTCTCCATTTTCTTTCCTTTGCCCTCACCCTTTGTACCACTGCTTCATTCTCTATGGCTGTGTATTTGAGCTCCATTTATTTTCATTCCATATATATGTGAGATTATGTAATGTTTTTCTTGCTACGTCTGTCGTTTTACCTAGTGTGATGTCCTCCAGGTCCATCCATGTTATGGCAAGATGTCCTTTTGTAAGGCTGACTAATATTTCATTTCATTTCCTATAGGTGTACACATACACGCACACACCCCATATTTTCTTTATCCATTCACTTGTCCATGAGCTTTCAGATTGTTTTCGTATCTTGGCTATTGTGAATAATGCTGCAATAAACATGGGAGAGCAGATATCTTTCAACAGTGGTGAATATCTCCTTTTGATATATACCCAAAAGGGGGATTGCTACGTATATAGTAGTTCTGTCTTCAGTATGGTAGTTACTAATGTCTTTAGTAAGTTCTATACTCCTTCATAATGGCTGTAAACTCACAGTCCCACCAACAGTGTGCTAGGGTTCCCTTTTCTCCACAGCCTCATATTACTCCTTGAAACACATTTAATTGAAATATGCCACCATAAGGCAAATTGAAACAGAATTAGTATTAATGTATCAAATCTTATCTAAAAACTCGTAATTTTCAACTTAGGAATTTTTTTATTAAACATTTAATTTGGAGAAATGTATAACTAGGATGTCAAATCAGACTTGTAAAAGTTACTTTAGTCTATACAACTTTAAATATTAAGGCAATTATTTTATCTCATAAATTATAATAACTTACATTATGGCTTAAATTCACATTTACAGAATATTTGAGGGAGTTGAATGTTTTTGGATGCATGATAAACATCAGTAAGATACTTTTAAAATCCTGGATAATTTTTGACATAAAATTAATTTGTGCCGGGCGCGGTGGCTCACGCCTGTAATCCCAGCACTTTGGGAGGCCGAGACGGGCGGATCACGAGGTCAGGAGATCGAGACCATCCTGGCTAACACGGTGAAACCCCGTCTCTACTAAAAAATACAAAAAACTAGCCAGGCGCGGTGGCGGGCGCCTGTAGTCCCAGCTACTCTGGAGGCTGAGGCAGGAGAATGGCGGGCACCCGGGAGGCGGAGCTTGCAGTGAGCTGAGATCCGGTCACAGCACTCCAGCCTGGGCGACAGAGCGAGACGCCGTCTCAAAAAAAAAAAAATAAATAAAAAAATAAAATAAAATAAAATAAAATTTGTATTATCGATATTTGAGAAACATACAAATAATTGTTCATAAACATTCTGTTGCTTTCATATCCCAATTTCATCTTGCCTCTGTAAATCAAGTTACCTGAGATTCCCAATATCATCCTCCTCTCTTCTACTTCTCTCTTCTCCTCCTATGACACGTTCTGTTAATTACAACATTTACATTGTTCCTTCTTTACACTGTCAAATCCACTATGCCACCTTCAGTTGCCCTTGTATAGTGATCGGTTTCTTCCTGGTCCCTTTGCATCCAGTTTTTATTCACCAATGTATCATGCACTTTGTCATAAGCTATCCCAATATACAATATATCCCAATGTACAATTCTTTCTTCAATTATTTTGTTTTGTTTAGTTTTGTTTTAGAGACAGGGTCTCACTTTGTCACCAAGGCTTGAGTGTAGTGGTGTGATGCTTATACTTCCAGCCACTCGGAAGCTGAAGCGGGAGGTTCACTGCAGCCTTGGACTCCCGGTCTGAAGTGATCCTCCTGCTACAGCCTCCTGAGTAGCTGGGGCTATAGGCATGCACCACCACACACTGCTGATGTTTATTTTTACTCTTTGTAGAGATGAGGTCTAGCTACGTTGCCTAGGCTGGTCATGAATGCCTGGCCTGAAGCAAGCCTCCTGCCGAGCCCTCCCAAAACATTAAAATTACAGGCTGAGCCACTGTCCTCAGCCCTCAATGTATAATTCTGATGATTTTGTCCCCTTGCAAAGACTTAAATACTTCTCCATGCCAATAAAACAATAGTATTTCATATAGATCTTTAGGCCCTAAAAATATATCTGTAAAACATATTATTTAATTCTTCTTCTTTAACTCCAACTATCCTGGAATGTAATGCCAGCCATTATTTATATTTTCCCTGCCTTTGGGGCTTCAAACTTTACACTAATTAAAGGCTGTAAGATTTCTTTGTCACACTCACTTAGGGTCGTACATCTGGACATAAAGGGATTACTACAGATTTTAATTTGAGTTTTCAGTATAGTCACATTGTTTTTGAGTATAGGCTTCAGTTCAGCAAAAAAAAAAGTTATAGAAGATGCTTTTATTCAGACTGAGTATAAGCATGAGGAGGAATCAGTGTTTCATATTTTAAAATATGGTTTGATGTGCGGAATGGCGTAGATGCTAAGGACTTCTAAGTCACTAATTGTGCTTGCACTATTATATTTAATGCATGGATGACTGATCAACCTTAAAGGTTCATTTGTGCACATTCTTTAATTCCTGTTAAAACAAGGATTCCCAATTCAGTGCCACCAACTAATAAGACTTATTTCAAACTGTGCTTTATGGAGATAATTTGTTTTTTGAGATATCATTTTAAGACATTTTAGATAAGTGATATAAATGCAGCCAATGTGAAATTTAGATAGGGTATAAATGAAAATACTATGCTGATGACTATCTTTTATGAAATAAGAATTATTTTCATAAGAAAGAAAACAATATGTAGCTATTTTTTTTGCAACAGGCAGTCATAACAGTATTTAATATTTCCAAAAATGAACATTGCAAGCCAATTCTAAAAATCATTGTACCACAGTCTCCATCTGTTACAATGCTCTTTTAAGTTGTAGGATGCATAATTCTGTATTATAAAAGGTCTATGGTAAGTACATGTTCTAGTGTAACTTTATCATATTCCACAAACTGAAACTATCAATGGCCATACAATCACAATAGTACTCTATTTTCTTTAGATGGTGCTATGGTTTGAATGTGTTCCCAAAAAGCATGTGTTTCCCTAATCCAGTTTTTTGAGAGATGGTAGGAAATGTTTAGGGTGTGAGGGCTCCAGCCTCAAGGATGAATAAATGCCACTTATTGAAGGGTTTGGGGCTGCATGTTTGAGCTCTTTCTCTCTCTGTCTGTCTTAGCTCTTCTGTTACGGGATGAGTTAGCAGGAAAGCCCTTGCTACATGCTGGCCCCTTGATCTTAGACTTCCCAGATTCCAGAACCAAGAGCCAATATATTGATGTTCGTTGTAAATTACCCAGTCTGTGGCATTCTGTTAAAAGCACACAAAACAGACTGAAACTGATGAAATCAATAAAACATTATTTTTAATAAGTGAGTTAATGATTGCAATAATACATTTTCCATCATGATATATTCTTTAAGGGAAATGTTAGGCCCACAAAATTCAGTATGTTTATTTGTAACTAAAGATAGTAGAATATAACAAAATAAATACTTAATAAAGAGTTTAATCCTGGAATTCTCAGGTATTTAGTTTTACCATTAAATAGATTATACTTCACGGAGAATAAAAAATTCTTTGTCATTTTAAATCAACTATTGGCACAATTATGCTATGTAACGAACCACCCCAAAACCCACTAGTTTATACCGAAAACATTTGTTTTTCTTGCTTTCTGTCTGCAGTTCCCTTGGAGCAACTTTGCTTCAGGCTGTGATTTAGCTGGGGTTGGCTAGGCATGCCTGAGCTTGGCTCCAGTTGATATGGATTCAGGTGTTTTTCAAGACTGTTTAGGCTTAAGGGGCTATAGCTACACAGAGCATGCTCTTACGGCAGACCAGTGCAGCAAAAGAAACCTAACCAAATTACAAACTTCACTTAAAACTCCTGCTCATGCCACTTCTACACATATCTCACTACACACACACACACACACACACACACACAATTACCTTGTTAAGTGGAAAATCATACTTTCAGAAATATTGCTGCTGCTTGAAGAGGGAGGGACTATTTATTGGAGAGTAATTTGTGTTATTGCAGTCCCAACTCTTGTTCCCAAACATCCTCTTTCCTCTTGCATGTAAAATACACATACACACCTTCCTTATGCATCATTAAAAGTCTCATTTATTTATGCCCTTAGGCTAAAATTCTAGAATATTGAGACTATATTAAGTGTGAATTTAGCTTTTCTTGCTCCAGAGACCAATAAACAAAAACATACATGAAACATGCAATTTTGAAAAAAGAAAAGAAAGAAGGTTCAGAACAACTGGTGGAATTGCAACATTTGAAAGTGGAAAGAATTTGAGTCATATAGAATTCAGTGGTATATGGCAACTCAGAATTATTACTGGATAAATGTTTTCACTTTACCCTTTGTTTAGATAGTTTACTGGTTTAGGATTCTGCTTTCTTGTTTCAAAATAGGTCCCAAATTCAATATTATTGACAGTATTTGCCTCCACTTTCCAGGATGTCTTTCCAGTTCTATCTTCCTCCTTGGAGGAAATGACTGGAGACTATTCCCTCCTTGGCAACTTGAGACTCATTTAGTCCAATTACTACCGATATATTGGTGGCACATGCATTATGCTTTACCATCTCAAATAGTTTCTTTTAATACAGTGTGTGGGTGCTTTCATTAGCACAGCTGTCTGAAATATGTGGTGAGTTTTCTATGTATGATCTTAGGTAATTCCATTTTCCAAAGAACATACCCACACTTTCTGATTTGTGACTGTATCTACCTACCTACCTACCTACCTACGTATGTATCTGTCTACCTCCCTCTCTGCCTCAATGTAGACTTGACTATAGGTAATTTGGATAAAAACATAATGTGGGACAGGTGCAGTGGCTCATGCCTGTAATCCCAGCACTCTGGGAGGCTGAGGTAGGCGGATCACCTGAGGTCGGGAGTTCGATACCAGCCTGATCAATATGGAGAAACCCCGTCACTACTAAAAATACAAAGAAATTAGCCAGGCACGGTAGCACATGCTGGTAATTCCAGTTACTTGGGAGGCTGACAGGAGAATTGCTTGAACCCAGGAGGCAGAGGTTGTGGTGAGACGAGATCGCGCCATTGCTCCCCAGCCTGGGCAACAAGAGTGAAACTCTGTCTAAAAACAAACAAACAACACCACCACCAAAAATCTATAATGTGTAGGACAATTAGCCTATTAAAGCCAACTTAATCCTTTTACATGTCTTTGATTTTATATTTGTCTTAATGGCATGTCTTGTGATCGCATGTTGAATTTTGCCTTTTTCTAGTGGCTACTTTTTAATGGTCACAACTTTGGTTAGAAATAATTTTAATTACTATTCAGTTTCTTATCTTTTTCTGCTCTTTCACATTTCTATTGACAAATTGGCTAGTCCTTTTCTGAGCTTATCAGGTTTGTTATTGTTATACCTTATCAAATATAGTCTACACTATTAAAGTTTTACCTATAAACTTCTTTGATGAAAATTAATTTACTAGATACATGTGTAGAATTTTTCCACTTAGTGAAATGACAGTCTTTACCCAAAGTCATATTTCTACATAATAGATGCCTTTATTTTTTCAGCCTCTTAAAAGGGTTTCCTCACTATACATTACTATCAGCACCCTATATCTGGTATCAATTTCTGTATTTATCAGCTCTTGTCAAAATAATGCTATAAAATACAACATCCTGATTGAGTTGTTTAAACCATGAACTTTTATTTCTCCATTCGTTGGTGTAGATATTGGCTGAGGCTCTGTTTTAGTCATTGGATCAGATGGCTTTCACTGGGATTGGCTGGGCTTGTTTCCAGGCAGCAAATCTCATCTTAGTTTCAGTTGGTTTCATGTATTTTTGTTCTAGTGGCCTAGCTGAAAAAGAGTGAATATTTGCTGATCAGTTATAGAATCAATCACAGTTCTATACTTCTCAATGCCATCATATACAAACTGAAGATCATACTTCTGATCCCTAATATGACTCTTAAACTGAATAGTGATGATGTCAATGGAAAATAATTTTCATAACAGACATACTCATTCGGTTAGCCAATTCCTACTCATATCTACATTTCTAGTTGTTTCAGTAACCTCATACTGTTTAATATAATTCAGTTTTAGAGTGGGCACAGATATTATCCATTTATCTCTGAATAACTAATAAAGTGGAAATAATAAATAGGCATGATTGTTAAAGTACTTGCCTCCTTTTCATCTATAGTGATTCAGTTAAATGACAGTGATAGTGTTATTCCCCCCTCTCATTCTAAAGAAAGTATACTTTGTGATGTACTTTCTCTTATACTTGGTTAAGTGATTTGATTACTATTTAGCTATTGACTGGTGTATTGCATGGTATTGAGATAAAACAGTTAGTTTATAAAACATATATATTAGAATATGTATTTTAGGAAGTTGTTGATATGATTTTCACAAGGGAATATTGAATATATCTGGTATATTTAATGGTATCCTAATTATAAAATAACTTTATAAATGTACTTCTTCAGTAGTGGTACAACTTTGTAATATCATTTTTATGATTTGTAACTTTCAATATATACAATTATATGAAATGTATGCAGAATATGAAATATATATTGGCAGTCATATGCAATATATGTGATGTTGCACAGTAAATTAAATCTTATATGAAGATTAATTTTTAATTCTTCATCAAATTGAAGAAACTACTATACTTTGTAAACATCTCCTTTATTATCTAATTCAATAGAAATGTTGAATATTTTTCAAAAACAGTTGAAGTTTGCATGCACTATCAATGCCTTCTTAAATATCTTATCAAGGACTCCTTGAATATCTATTAACGTCCACAGCAGAACCTTAATATAATTTTGCTAAAATTTGTCCATATTATTAAGGAGTTATGTTACTAAAGCATATGGGTATATAAATAGCTTATGATTAGAAATATTACAAAAATAAGACTCTTGACTTTATATGCATTTTTATTTTTTGCTATTTCTAGTATGGGTTTTACATTTTAGGTTTTTAAATTCTTCCATATCATAATGGTCCCAATTGGAATACAGAAAACTTAGTTATCCAGTCATAAGTTCTTAATGGGTTGTTTACTTACTATAGGAATCAATCATAAGTTTAGCTCAAACAAATGTTTAGAATAACTTATCAATTATTTTAAAAATTAAATTTGTGTGGGAGCATACATTTATCAATCTTCACAATATAGTTTGGCAATCACGGAAAGTTTTTTGTATTAGCATGCATCAAGTTATAACTTCTCCAAAACCCAAAATAAATGAATTATTATGCTAACTTTTAAACAACTCTAATATTGTCAATTATAGTCAAGGGATGCTTTCTTATAAAATTGCCTACAGAATGAGTTTGTAAATGGAAGAAACAGGCAAAAGTGAGTTTTAACCAAACAACTTTTTACAATGTAACAAGATGTATCAAAATATAAATGTATTATAATCTTTATGTATCAGTTACTTTTCTACAAGATATAATAGATAATAAAGACATATAATTCTGTCATACTGATCCACTCATTGTTAATAAAATAATCTTTAATTTGTTTATATTTCAACCTCAATGTTTACTATCTATGTATCTATCTATCCATACATCTATCATCTATCTGTCCATTCATGAGAGTGTATCAATTAGGATTGCATTTTGCTGCGAGTAACAGAAAAACCTAACAAAAATGGCTTAAGTGAGTAACTCAGGGGATTACTTATTTAACATACCCAGAAGTATTGGATCTGCAACTCAGAACTAGTGGGAAGACCAGAGAGGTCCCCAGTGACTAGATGCCTTTTCTCTCCCTTGGTTTGTGGCTTTTATGCGTATGTAGAAATATTTACAAGCAATGATAGTTGGTATAATGAACACACTTCAAAATCAATGGTTTTAACATGGTAAGATTTCATTTCTTATTCATTCAAAGTCTCAGGCACTACCTTAACATTTAACATAAATTGGTTGAATTTTCAGTATAAGGTTTAAGTTCCCTAAGAGAAAGAACTGTGCTTCTTCAGTCTCGTTAGATTATTATTTATAATGATGCCTAGAAAAATTCAAACCCTTAAGAATGGCATATTACTAAACTAATATAGTTCTAGTTACTGTTTTGTGTTCTTCTTGTATACGCTAGCACCGTTGTTTGCCTACACACAGCACAAAGCATAGGGGCCATAGTGATGAATGCAGTAATTTTCTAACCTATTAACACTTCTGGATTATTTGAAAACCTACTTACTGTAATCTGTAATGGGAATGAATTTAGCAAAGAGAGCAGGGAAAGAGAGAGAGATAATGAGTTTGTTTCTGATCTTTATGAAATTCTGATTGTCCTCTACTAGTCTTCTATTCACTTCTTATAAACTTCAAACTGAAATATTAGGTAAGTGCATTAGTCTGTTCTCACGTTGTTAGTAAAGACATAACTGAGACTGGATAATTTATAAAGGACAGATGTTTAACTGACTCACGGTTCCACATCGCTGGGGAGGTATCACAATTATGGTGGGAGGGAAAGGATGAGAAAGCCATATATTTCATGGCACCAGGAAAGAGCATGTGCAGGGGAACTCTCTTGTATAAAACCATTGGATCTCCTGAGACTGATTCACTACCATGAGAACAGTTTTGGGAAAACCACCCCCATGATTCAGTTATCAACACTTGGCCCCACTTTGACACATAGGGATTATTATAACTCAAACTGATATTTGGGTGACGACAGAGCCAACACATCATTCTGGCCCTGACCCCTCCGAAATCTCATGTCATCACATTTCAAAAAAAAATCATGCCTTACCAACAGCCCCCATTTCAGCATTAACTCAAAAGTCCACAGCCAAAGGTCTCATCTAAGACAAGGCAAGTTCCATCTGCCTAGGAGCCTGTAAAATTTAAAGCAAGTTAGTTATTTCACAGATACAATGTGAGTAGAGGCATTGGGTAAATACACCTGTTCCAAATGGGAGAAATTGGCCAAAACAAAAGGGCTGCAGGCTCCAAGCAAGTCCAAAATTGAGTGGGGAAGTCAAATCTGAAAACTCCAAAATGACCTCCTTTGACTCCATGTCTCACAGCCAGGTTGTGCCGATGCAAGAGGTGGGTTTTCATGGTCTTGGGCGTCTCTGCCTCTGTGGCTTTGCAGAGTACTGGCCCCCTCCTGACTGCTTTAACAGGATGGCATTGAGTGTGTACTGTTTCTCCAGGCACGCAGTGCAAGCTGTCAGTGGATGTACCGTTCTGGGGTCTGGTGAATGGTGGCCCTCTTCTCACATCTCCACTAGGAAGTGCCCCAGTGGGGATTCTGTCAAGGCTCCATCCCTACATGTCCCTTCTGCACTGCCCTAGCAAAAGTTCTCTATGAGGGCCCCACTCTTGTGACAAACTTCTGCCTGGACATTCATGCATTTCCATACATCCTCTGAAATCTAGGTGGAGGTCCCCAAACCTCAGTTTTGACTTCTGTGTACCCGCAGTCTCAACACACCATGTGGAAGGGGCTACACCCTCTGAAGCCATGACCTGAGCTGTACCTTGGCGCCTTTTGTGGCTGGGACACAGGATGTCAAGGCCCTAGGTTGCACAGAGCATGGGGGCCTCAAGCCCAGTCCACAAAAACATTTTTTCCTCCTAGACCTCCAGGATTGTGATGGGATGGGCTGCAGTGAAGACCTCTGACATGCTCTGGAGGCATTTTCACCATTGTCTTGGCGATTAACATTTGGCTTCTTGTTACTTATGGAAATTTCTGCAGTGGGCTTGAATTTCTCCTCAGAACATGGCTTTTTCTTTTCTGTCACATCATCTGGCTACAAGTTTTCTGAACTGTTAAGCTCTGCTTCCCTTTTAAACATAAATTCCAATTCCAACCATATCTTTGTGAATACCATAAAACTGAATGCTTTTAACAGTACCCAAGTCACCTCTGGAATGCTCTGCTGCTTAGAAATTTCTTCTGCCAGATGCCCTAAATTATCTCTCTGAAGTTCAAAGTTCCACAAATATCTAGGGCAGGGACAGAATGCTGCTGGTCTGTTTGCTGAAACACAGCAAAAGCCTCTTTTGCTCCAGTTCCCAACAAGTTCCTCATCTCCATCCAAGACCACCTCAGCCTGGACTTTATTGTCCATATCCCTATCAGCATTTTGGTCAAAGACATTCAACAAGTCTCTAGGAAGTTCTGAAATATCCCACATCTTTCTGTCTTCTCAGATCTCCAAACTATTCCAACTTCTGCCTGATACCTATTTCCAAAGTCATTTCCATATTTTTTGGTATCTTTACAGCAGCACCCGACTGTACCCTTATACATTAGTCTGTTCTCATACTGCTAAAAAAAGATATACCTGAGAATGGGTAATTTATAAAGGAAAGAGGTTTAATGGACTCAAATTTCCACACAGCTAGGGAGGCCTCACAATCATGGTGGAAGGAAAAGAAAGAGAAAGGCATGTCTTACATGGTGGCAGGCAAGAGAGCTTGTGCAGGGGGACTCTCAATTATAACACCATCAGATCTCATGAGACTTATTCATTACCATGAGAACAGTATGGCGTAACCACCTATATGATTCAATTATGCCCCACCCTTGACACATGGGGATTATTACAATTCAAGGTGAGATTTGGGGGGGGGACATAAAACATATCAGTAAGAAAATGTAAAACAGCAACCATGAAATAAAACATTTGTGTAATATAAACTGAATACAAAGTAAGCATTCTTAAGAAATTAATTTAGTGGGCTGGGTGTAGTGGCTCATGCCTGTAATCCCAGCACTTTGGGAGGCCGAGATGGGCAGATCACAAGGTCAGGAGATGGAGACCATCTCGGCTAACACAGTGAAACCCCGTCTCTACTAAAAATACAAAAAATTAGGCGTGGTGGCGGGCACCTGTAGTACCAGCTGCTCTGGAGGCTGAGGTAGAAGAATGGAGTGCACGTGGGAAGCAAAGCTTGCAGTGAACCAAGATTGTACCACTGCACTCCAGAGTGAGACTCTGTCTCAAAAATAATAATTTAGTGATATACATGTATTTCATAGACTTATATGTGCATATATGCCTGTGTGTGCTTGTTTGGCTAATTATATAGCTGCCTTTGCAATTGGTATGGAACAATACCTTGGATTACGACTTGAGGTGTTTTATTTTATAATTCCATATTGAAAGCAGAGACTCCTAATTAAACAATCTTAAAGAATAGTTTTTGTAGAAATTAAAATTCCAGAGAATTGCCACTGAGTCTTTAATGTGGATAACAATAAGACAGATCCTTGTGTGGAATTTATGTGATATATAAAATATCGCAGTTATGTCTCTCAAATTTTTATTTATATAAAGAAATAATTCTCAGATGAATTGTGCTTAAAATGACTAGCATATATATTTGAATATAATGAAAAAAAAACAGAATCTATTTAGTGTATTTTTCAACTCTGCTATTTCACTACTGAAGCTTCATGTTGTATCTTTTAGTACTGGAAAGATCTTGTTTGTGTGTAGTATTTTTGTTGAATAAAATAGGAATTTAAGGCATACCTTCTGGAAAATGTTTATTTTCAGAGGAATATTTCAGTATGACTAACTTACACTTAACACATATAAAAATATTCACAAACTTTGCATGTTACTTTAGGATTTGCATAATGTTCAGTAATATTGCATTCCAGTTATATATATTACTCCATATGGTTATACAGAGCAGATACATTTCCCAATATTTTTTCTTTTGTTTTTAACACCTTAGAATAAACAGAAAAGTGAGATTCCAAGGCTTTAAAAAAGCCATCTTTAATTATTTGAGTTGAAAACAAAAAATATACATAAGGCGAACAAAATCTATATCACAGACTGTTGTGAAAAAAAATCATTCCCAAAGTAATTAAGTATATTAAAAAATATCAATTACAAAGTTAACCTAAATTAGAAATAATTGAAATTCAGAAATTTTCACCATTGTGCTACTGATTTTATAAGTATAAATTACATAAATACATAAACCATATACATAAATAATAGGGTTCAGATGGAAAATAATTTTTATATATGAGATATATGCTTATAATTTATGAGGTAGAAAGCACTACTCAAGGCCAAAGAATTACTGTAGAATTAACTAATTAGAATACTGAAAATATGGAGCTTGGTCTTTAGAATCTATAGAATCAAGTTTATGCCTCAATATGCCAACTATATTTGTTACATGCCTTTGCATGAGGAGTTTACCTTTCTAAATTTCTGAATTTAAATAGTTTTTTTTTCATTTTTGAAGGGAAGGGAATGATTATGATAGCTAATATTGTTTGTGTGTCAGACTCTGTACTACATTATGCTATTTAACACTTATAAAAAGCCCAAGGGGTATGCCTTAATATTTTCCACAATTTATAGAGGATAGTCTATAGACTGTGACATATAAATAGTCTAGGCATAGAGTTGTTCAAGTAGTAAATAACAAAGCAGTAAAACAGTTTTAAACAATCTGATTCTAGAGCTCAAACGTGTAACCAACAGAGTCCATGGCTTTTACACAGGACTTTTATGAAGATTCAATTAAAACCTATTTCTAAAATTCAAAGTAAAATTCATTGTATGTAGAAAACTTCAAGACTTACCAGTTATTATTACTATTAATATGATACTGGTTTACTTTCATAAAATATGTGAGTACTTTTGGTAAAAATCCACTTAATTTGTTCAAGAACAAATAAATACCAGTTATAGCAAAGACACATAAACATCTCCTTAAATATACTATTTTAAATTAAAACACATTCACACATTAATTTTAAAACAACTTTCTGTAGATTTAAAGCTTTTCAGTTAGCCATTTATCTGTTTTATTGTAGTACTTGGGTTTTACTATTGTAAGTTTTTAAATAATAAAGTCATTAGATCATGACATTCCTGTATTTAAGACATTCCAAGGACTTTTCATCAACTCAGCATATAATCAAAGCCCTTACCTGGCCTCATACGATCAGCACAATGTTTTTTCAGTGTCTCCAAACACGTAGTACTCCATCAGCAATAGTCTTTTTGCTCCTCCTGAAATATATTTGAATATGGATTTTTCACCTGGTGTATTCTCTGCCAGAAATCCTCTCTCCCCATTCAATAATTCAGCACACATAATTTAGGGCTGAGCTCATTTATGAGCACAGCAAAGAAGCCATTCCAGTCAAATCTATTTAAAAGGGTTTCACCTCATTTTTATCCCTTAGCTAGCTTTATTTTTCTTTATATCACTTGAAAGTATGTTACACTCTATAATATTTTACTTGCTTAGTCAATAACAATGTTATACGTTTCATAATGACGGTATTTTGTATTATTAATCTCATTATACCTGGCACCTAAGAGGGAGCCCAACACACGGCATAAAATAATATTGTTGTATTGACGAGTAAGTAAAGCCATATATGAGCTAACTTAGCAGTCTGGGAATTGAAGTCCTTTGTCCTTCTTGAATAAAATATACTGCTAATGCAGTCCATACAAAATCGAGGTTCAAATTCTTTCAACTTATATTAGAACCTGGGGGATAAATGGGAAATGATCTTAGTGCATTCATTTCTGGGTTGTTTGCAAGTTATTTTTCTACTTTCATGTTTTCATACACAAAATCCATTTGATAACATAGTTTAAAAATTGTATTACAGAGTTTCAAATTTCCAAACCACATATCTCTTGCTTTTCACATTTATATTCCATTGGTTTATGTACTCATTAACTGAGTTGAGTAATTTGAATAACAAGTATGAGTGAGACAACAAATGTCACAAAAATTCTTCTGTGATCACCAGTGAAACTTGTGGGGAGCTTAAGCTGACAAGGAGCCTGTTGTTCCCCTGGCATTCAGAAAACCAAAGCCACCAGAAGGGTACATTCTACAGAAGGGAATGGAGAACGTCTGTTTTTTAAGCTAGTTAGTAATGAAAAGAAAAGATATCTTCTACTATACATTTGTATTTCATTTGAACTTTACAACAGCCTCTTGAAGCAAGTAAAAAACAAGTTTATTTATGAGGAAATTGAAAACTTACCTAAAAATACTCATAAGTGACAAAATTGGGAATGAAATCAAATCCTGTTTCCCTTTCACTGTGCAACATACTTTGTAAAATCTGAGGAAATGAGCTAAAAATATTTAGGCCATTAGCTTCTCTTCAATAAGATCCATTGTCTCTAAATAAGTTATTTCATGTATTGAAAAAAGAAAATGTTACATCAGAATAGGGAGGAAATCAAATGTCTCACTGGGTAATGAAAAAATACACACATACATATATATACACATACCTGCAGACACACACACACACACACACACACACACACACAGAGGCACTGCTTGGTAAATGCTGCATTGTATGAAACTAGAATTCCTCTAGTGAGTGTAATGATAAAACTTCAGCACAGAACTCTTTACTGCAGAAATATGACAGGCATTTTTAATTTTCCCTGATATGATTCACAGAAGTGAAGATATCGACTGCTTTTTCATTGTACCACCACAACTCTCAGAGAAAAGAGAACTTTCTAACGTGAGACATTTTGAGGATTTCCTGTTTGGTTCCAAAATGTATATGACAAAGCCCATATGTAAATTTTTTTGGTGTTTTGGACTTTTTAACAATTTCTTGAAGCTCAGGTTCCCCCCTAAGAATAAAAATTAAATGCATAAAACACATTGGACTAGAATACTAGTAGATTACATTGAAATATAGTAATCAAAATCTTAGAAAAAACACATTTGTGATTAAGCAATCTGTGTACTTATTTGTTAATAGATTAAATAAAAAGATCTAGTGAGAAGGCTGTTAGCTATTGTTTTCAAGGTAATAGCAAGTGAAAATTATGACAAAAGCCATCTGCAGTCACTGCAATATGATATGAAAATGTGTGGATACTATTTTTAAAAGTCATATAGTGCTTATTTTGTGGTTTGCTGCCTATATTCATATATAATGAGAAGAATAATTTCCATTAATGTTAGTGAAAATAAAGATATACTGTTTGTCTCATAAAAGTTCGGGGATCTCTTTAATTCTGCTTACAAAACATTACATTTCACAGAATGCAGAAGAATTCCTACTACAGAATATTCTATGGCCCACATATCTTCTTTTTCTTTTCTTTTTATTTATATTTTATGCTTTATGTATATTTTAGTTTTGGATTTTATATTTTTTTCCCTTCAAAAACTGTAACCAATTCAAATATAAACATTGCACATTGTCAAAATGATATTCTGTTTAATATGATAGTTTGACTTGGAATTAGCTTTGCAGCAATAACACAAAACATTGAGAGTAAAAATATTGAGAGAAACCTCCTACCATAAATTCCAATTATAAAAATTAAAAGACAGTTATTCAAGAAAATAATATAGATATAAATCTAATGCTTTAAATATTTGTAAATATGTTTTTTATTTCAAATAAATCCTTAATATTAAAATGTAAATGTAGGGTACTCGACATTTTTATTATCTTTTAAAGAAAGGAGTTCGAAAAGATTCAAGAACAGTGCATGTGAATTAGGGGATATGTATATTTTTTAAGTCCTGAAGTACACCTAAACAGTGGAGTATTGAGAATTAAAACAGATAGAAAACAACAAAATCCCTTGCCCAAATGCTTTTGCAGCTTAATTTACACATTCATTGTTTCACAGGAAAATTCTGTGACTTCTGCCTTCAGATCCAAATTCAGATATGCGTCACTGTCTTCTTGTATTTGTGTTTAAATGTATGCTTAGGTGACACGCAAACAAAGCTGAGGGCTTTAGTGTGTAATCTAAGATGCATCCAAGCACTTACAGCTTTATAAGCACTACTTGATTCATTCAGACAAGTATACCAGGTATATAATTCCCACAGTGACTTGTGTTACATAAGGAATTGGTGAGACCATAGATCAAACACTTACTTTCATTTAAAAAAAATGCTAACACCTTCACATTCACATTTATTAGGAAGTTAATCTGACAAAGTGAGGAGGAAGTCCCACATCTTTATTTGATTTGAGTGAGCTGAGTGTCCCGGAGATGAGTGTTTCCTACCTCTGGCCTTCTACCAACAAGAGTACAAAGGAGCCTGGGGTCTGGTGCTCCGGGAAAAACCACTGCTTTAATTCCCTGAGTCCATTAAGAAAGCCTCATCATGGAATCCATTCTTGCTTATATCAGCCACTTCATTTGCCCCAAGTGCTTGTTCCTCACAGATTATCTCTCAGATGGTTCAAATAAAGCCTCCTCTGATCAAAATATTTTAAAGTTTGTCCCAGATACCACACGCTTTCATTTTATCTTTTCCATTTTTTCCTAAATTACTCAATAACATCCAGCATGTGCTCTATTTTCCATTTTTTTTCATTGTTTGTCTTCTGATTTTGAGATAAACCAATTTTGTTTGGCTTATGTACTTGTATGTCCCCCATATTTTGAGTAATGCCTGGCAGGTGGTACTTGATGCAAAAGTTGTTGATGGGTTAATCAATGACTAAAGGAGATGTCTCCAAATAGGATCTATCCTCCTCCCAGTTTACCTTAGCATCTCAAATCCCAGTATTGATGACCAAATTGATGCTTTCTCATGCCACCAGACACCCTCGATCTGTACATACTCTATTATCCTCCTCAGTTTTCTGAACAGTAAAGAGGAAAATGTTGCAGCTAGAAATTGTGAAATCATCTCTGTCTCTAGCTCTTGTTTCATTATCATTGCAGTCCTAGCCTCAAATATGAGTAGAACATTTCAAAAAGTTTCTGAAAGTGTGCTTCCTTTCAGAAGATTTGGAATCCCTGACAGTGATGCTCTAACTTTCATTACTGGCATATCATTGTCATAGAAAGATATTCTAGTGTTACTTTTTTCACCCTTAACATGCGTTTTCTTCCTCTGGTTATCATTCTCCTGGTTGAAGCAGCATCAGTGTTTATCTTTAAATAAAAACAGACTATCATATTCTCATGAGAAACTATATAGATGAGTTCAAATTTATAGTCTAAAAACATCAATTTATTTCATTCTTAGGTTTTAGAAACGGTTCTTCAGAAATAAAGATTGAGATTTTCTTGACATTACTTCACTCTATAATATTTCCACTTATTCATAAACTAATTTCTCTATATGTAACTGGAATTCATTCAAGTGGTATGCTAATTTGACTTTATAACTAACTAAATTATTTCAATACCAAATAGTGACCATCCCTCCTTTTCTAAAGGAGAGAAGGAACATTGTGGACCCCATGTTAATTACTGCACTAGACTCACTGTGCCAAGTGCTTGGGTATGAGCAAAAGTTACCTGTCATCCTCTCCCCTTCCTGTGTTCATCTGTCTTTCTGTGTTCTTTTTTGCCTTTCTCTCCATTTGGTGGCATGCTCATTTTTCAATCACTTTACCTTGGCATCACTAACAAACCTACTTTTTTTTTTCTCCCACATCCAGGCTGTTCATCCAACACATTTCAAAATTCTGTTATTTCTTCCTGTTCCTGTCCTTAAAAGCTGTCACTTCCTCTCTGTTCCTGAAGCCAAAAACCTCATCCTAATATCTTTATCTACAGCAACATGTTCTCCTCCTCTACTCAAAATTTATTCTGTGGTTTATTTTATAAGCCACATAAATTAGCAAGATTCCTGTTTTCCATTCAAGGTGATTACCTATTTTACATTAAGTTTCTTCTGACTTGATAGAAGCTGAGTTCTTTTTTATTCAACATGCTCTTCTTTCTGCATGTTCACATGGAGACATGCCCACTTTGCCTCTCCACATTGTTTTGAATGCTAGACATGATTTGTTTATAATTCCTTTCATTCATATCTCTGAGTTGAGAAAACTCAAACCTTACACTTCTGAATCAATCAGGATAGGTTAGGAAGTGCTGTGGTGACAAGTAAGCCCTGAATTGCGGGGGCTCACAGCAAAGGAAAATTTTTACTCAACACCATTCTCAAGTGTTGAGACCACTTCCTGTGTAGTAGTTCAATGGTGCCTTTACTTTAGGTCCAAGGTGGGCAGAGTAGTGTCTGGATAGAACATTACAGGTTTGTGGCAGAGGGATATGGAAAGTATGTACTGGCTCATTAAACTGTCTGCTTGGAACTGAAAAAGTTCAATTCTGTTCACATCTTGTGAAAGTTAGTCTCATGACAATTCTCCAGTTCAACAAGGGTGAGGATATACATGTTACCTGCTGGTTTGTGGAAGCCCTGAGCACCAACCTGTTTGGTCAACAGTAATATAACCTTCCCCGCCTTCACAGTCACTGCCACTACCACCAAAATTTTGATATGTAGTTTGACCAAGAAAATTAAGTTAACCTGGAAATATGAAAGGTGTAGTCTATCATCTCTGCGAAATGAGATTGTCAATTTGAAGCAAGGCTTTGGCAAACTGTAAGTCTGTGTGGCAGAAGCAGGGCAAAACTCTATCTTGGAAATGTGAGTTCCAGAAGGACAGATAAGAATAATGACACAAGGCTGCTGCAGCTTCTTCAGTACAGTTGTATACACAGGCATTATTCTTAGGAAATTATTTTTCCTTCACATATAAGAGGCCGTAATATCGTTTGTGAATGTCACCTGCTTAAAATAATAAGTAAATGAAAAGAATCAATTAGCAAATGCATTAGGCAGGGTACCATTGTGGGAGAAAATGACTGACTTCAGGACCCTTCTCAGAAATGCAAGAGAGAACTAATGTGAGATTCAAAGATTTGCCATTCACAATTGAATTTGAACACTATCTAGGTGAGATTCCTGATTTTAACTAAACACAGAACACATTTGAATTTAATAGTTGAATTCCAGTGCTACACTACCTTTTCCACTCTAGTTATTTAATATAAATTATAAAATAGGCTGAGGCAGGCAGATTACCTTAGGTCAGGAGTTTGAGACCGCCTGACAAATATGGGGAAACCCTGTCTCTACTAAAAATACAAAAATTAGCCGGGTGTGGTGGCAGGTGCCTGTAATCCCAGCTACTCCTGATGCTGAGACAGAAGAATTGCTTGAACCTGAGAGGCGGAGGTTGCAGTGAACCGAGATGGTGCCATTGCACTCCAGCCTGGGCAAGAAGAGCAAAACTCCGACTCAAGAAAAAAAAAAAAAAGAAAAAGTTACAATTTTGTTTGACGTCTACAAAACATTAAGTTTATTGAATGTCAGTTGATTTTAAAAGGTTATTATTTTAGGAAAGTATAATAATTGCAATTGCTTCTTTTGCATTAGATAATATCAACTGAACATAAAATATTAATGCCATGGATGATCTTAAAAATGATTTCCCACAGAGTCCCAACCTGTCCTGGGACATGACTTATGTGTGCTGCTTGGGTAAGTATTTTTTCCCTGCTTTACATTTCTGTTAAGCAGCTTGAGCAGCTTGGTCCAGCTCTTGTTAACATATTATGTTATAAACACTTCTACTTTTTAGAAAAATCTTTCTTCCTGTTTACCTGAAGTCTATCTGTATTTCCGTAATGCCTAGTCTATGATCATGGTTCTGCTTACCGGAAAAAATAAAAGGCCATTTCATCTTTTATATAAAATAACTTCAAACATTTGCCAATAACTATGGCTTCTTTCTTACCTTTTCCTTCTCCTTTCTTTCCCTTTTCCAAAATAAATTACTTAGTATCTCTGATGTTCTCTGATATGACAAAAATTACAGATCTTATAAGAGTCTGATAAAATTTACCAGGACCTTTTCATTCATTTAAAAAATATTCATTGCCTGTGTATTCTATACTATCAAGAACTATATTGATCCAATTTTGAGTATTCAAATGCAGCTTCTGCTCTTATGAAAGTTATAGCCTGTTTGGGAGACAGATATTTAGAAAAAAAATATATAAATTAATATATAGTAACATAGTATGATGCATGTTCTGAAGGTAAATGACAGTGTGCTTTAACACATGGTATATAGAACAGACTACCCTGGATGGGCATGTTACACTAGCACTTTTATTAACTTAGCCTACCCATTTTATTTGCTCTCTTATATCCCAAGCAGCATTAGCTTTATTTGCAGTAGCATTAAAATTGTCACAAGTTTCTTGTCAATAATATGGCTTTAGTATTAATAGCTTAAAAGCATATAAAGCATATAGAGAACTTTAAATTCTACCTTCCAATTTATATTTTGCCATAGTATCTTCTATTAAAAAACCCTAAGCAAACGAACAACAACAACAAAAAAACACAAAGTCCACAAGACAAAGAAACAAAAACTGTGCAGGTTTTTCTGAATTTTCATGCATTTGTTTTGAATTATTTAGAGGGAACTTAAGTTACATTTTAAGCTTAGTTCTGATGGATTGTGGTAAGGGAATGAGCTGCTATTTAAGTTGAACCTGAAAACCTTTGATAAGTGTCAGATTAGATCACAAGAGACAATTGTTGTTTGTACCCCTTTGCTAGAGTTCAACAATAAGCCAGAGTGCCATGACTTGTTTTCATCCAGCCAAGAAGTAAAAGTCTCTTTTTATTCTTTTTACAACTTAGTAATCATAGAATTCTCAAGAAAGGCCTAAGGTAGAAAATGTATTGAACTAGATAGAAATTAGCAATTTAACGAAAACTGCTGCTCTTGTCCTGTAAAAATGAAATAGATGATTGAAACTTAAGACATTAAGAGGTAAAAGAAACTGCATTCTCAAAATTATTTTTTGAAGGATCCAAGGAGTTCTGTTTTTCTCCTTTTTAAAGAAAAATTGTAGTTGTAACTTGCTAAAAGAAAATGAAATCTTTAAATTTCATTACAAAGGGGGAAAAAACAGAATCTGATCTAGATAATTTATGTATATATAAGATTCATTAGAAATAGTTTCATATAATTTTTCACTGATGACAAAAGCAAAAAAACAAATGTTTCCTGAATTGATACATTTTCAGATTAATAATATTATGAATCTAATTTATAATTTATGAAAAATTCTAAGGTATTAATATATACTGAAAGAACGGTAGTTTGATTTGACCAATTTTCTAACATCAGAAATAAACACTTCAAGTGAAACATTACAATAAAATATATATGCTGCCAAATGAAAAGTTAATTCATTTTCTTAATCTATAATATATATAGACAGAGATAAAGAAAATGTGTTGATTACAAAAAAGATGACAAGGAAATACAGTAACTATCTGTAAAACCAAATTTTTATTCACACCCTAGCATCATGCTGAAGCCCACTGAACGCAAATGAAATACTTTTCCCTTGTGTATCCGTATTTCTCAAGTAAACTGAGGAGTCTGTGTATTATCGACTTCAGTCTGTGTACGTCTAAAGGGGGCCACTGTTGGCTTACAAGTCAATTTTTAAGATACCTGGGGCTTTGCCTTCTTTAACAGCCCTTTTGCTCAGAATGTTCCAAGCTGTCTGGGCTTGCCTTGCAATTGATCCTGGATTTGAAACTGACAACTGTGAACCAGCAAGAAAATGATGTGGCAAGAGTTGCCATGGCTGAAGAATATTCAAAGAAGGGTCTGCTTGGGCAGGTTGTACTTCATACTGTATCACAGACAAGAATGCAAATTCTTATCTCCTGAGACCCCTTAGGCCACAAAGACTTTGTAATTTTATATATATATACACATGTAAATATGTATATATAAAATTATAATTATATAAGTATATAAATTATAATTATGTAATTATATGTTTACTTACATATATGTAAATATGTATATATAAAACATTTTATATATATCTAACATATTTTTTTTCCAAAAAGTTAATATAATGCCTATACTTTTTTTTAAAATTAGTTTTTGAGGCAAGGTCTCCTTGTCACCCAGGCTATAGCACGATCACGGCTCACTGCAGCCTCGATCTCCAAGGCTCAAGTGATCCTCCCATCTCAGCTTGCCAAATAGCTGAGACTACAGGCATATGCCACCATGCCAGGCTAATTTTGTGTGTGTGTGATTTTTGTAGACAGGGTTTCACCATGTTTTCCAAGCTGATCTCAAACTTCTAGGCTCAAGCAATCCTCCCTCTTAGGCCTCTCAAAGTGCTGGGATTACTGGCGTGCACCACTGTGCCCATCTCATACCAAATATTATATAACACTTTGAATAAGTTCTGAGGCAGCACCTCATAATCAAATATATTAATATTTCTGTATCCAAAAGATGTGATAGTTGCATGAAGAGGAATAAATAGCAATTAGAGAGCAATTTATTGCCATTCAGGTTCAATTTGCAAATAAGTCAAATAATTTTTTAAAAAATGATATTTTGAAAACTCTATATTTTGTTATTGTAGATAAGGTATTATAAGCCCATATTTACAAAACATTTACTGTGTATCTAAGATGTTTCAGGGAACCTGGAAAAAGAATATGGAAGAGTAAGAAAGACAAGTTCAACCTTCTGGGTTCACACACATTTTAAGAACCCAGAGGTTTGGATTTACAATGGAAAGGATTGTATTTTGGGTTTTCCATGTGGGAAGGTGTGAGTCTGTCAGGAACAGAGAATTTTCTCATGCAGTGTCTCCCTAGCACTGTAGAAGCACCAATTGGCAATTACCTCACAACACTATAAATATTTTTATTTATACTCTCTCTCTCACTAGACTGTGCAATCCTTAGAAGCAGGAATTATGTCTTATATTTATATTTGCTGCACCCAGTTCATTGCCTGGAATATGAAAAGCACTAAACATGTATTTAATAAATAAGTATAATAAAATGATTTCTGCCCAAGTTTTGGGGTAATAAGTCAAATAACTTAAAGATTCTTAATTTTATGTGCTAGATTATACTAAATTTACCCCTCAACTAATCAGAGAATGTTTATGAAAATAATACAGATTCATAATATGCAGGCGTGGAAAGCAAATTCAAGTCCTGATACTGGTTTCCAGTACTGGATAGGTCTCTCATTGAAATTACATCAATGAAAGGTGGAAAAAAAAATCAGAGTAAAAGACACAATACACTTGTCATAGGAATATTTTAAATTTGAAATACTGTGAACTTAATTTGAATAAATGAGGATTAATATCTGCTGAAAAAATGGCATTTATTATTCCTGACTTCTATTTTTTCCTCAACTGTTAAATAAAAACCAAATAATGACAATCTCTGTGCTATAGAACTGTCAAATAATTTTAAGAATGAAGTCATTTCTTTTTTCTTTTTTTGAGATGGAGTTTCACTCTTGTTGCCCAGGCTGGAGTGCAATGGCACGATCTCAGCTCACCGCAAACTCTGCCTCCAGGGTTCAAGCAATTCTCCTGCCTCAGCTTCCCGAGTAGCGGGAATTACAGGCATGCACCACCACGCCCAGCTAATTTTTCATATTTTTAGTAGAGACGGGGTTTCTCCATGATGATCAGGCTGACCTCGAACTCCCGACCTCAGGTGATCTGCCTGCCTTGGCCTCCCAAAGTGCTGGGGTTACAGGCATAAGCCACCATGCCTGGCCAAGAATGAAGTCATTTCATGTCAATATTATTTAACAGAAGAGATCAGGAAAAGGGAGTAAATAATAGGGGCTAATTTTTTTTTTTTTAGAAAGATGCTTTGAGGTATGTTGAGAGATTGGAAAGACCACTACAGAAAAAAGAACAATCTTTTAAAAGATTCATGTTAGTGTTGTATAGAGGAGATGCAGTGATAACTAAATATATATAGATTTAAGAGGGTTAAACTGAAAGATCTTGACAAGGGGAAAGTACATTGCAGATGCCTAGGCATGATTATTAAGGGATAATAAATTTAGATCCATAAGTTGTGTTGCATTCTGATTTAATTTGTAAGATTTAATACAGAGATCATGGGTTTTATCCATGTTTTTAAACCTAAAATCTGTAATTACATTCAAGTTGCAACAAATCGCACTGGACAATCACCATGCCAACAAGGATTACTACATATCTTCAAATTTTGGAATTATAAGAAGTATTTGCAGAATTTCAGCAAAATTAACTTTCTAGGAGAGGAAGGATGCCAGATCTGGCAAAACCAGAAACCGATGAAAAAATTTAGAAGCTTCCTTTTTCAGGGAATGTGGGCCATTCAAATGCATGGGAGTTTTTGCTCAGAAGAATGATGAGACTCAGGCAGACTCATGATATCATTCAGATTTCAGGAGATTTGGCTAATCACAGCAGACTTCTAGCTAGGGGAAGTAGACAAAGTAACACAATAGGCCACAAGGTTTAAGAGAGAAGGGAGAACCAATGAAGAAAGACCTGTGGTCCCCAGAGGCTACCTACCTTAAGATGCTGCCTTTTGACTAATTTAGAGCAGGCTGTGAACAGTTAAGGACTAGAAAATACTCCAGATAGGGCCACCATGACCTAAAGAATGAAATGACAACATCAGTGCTATCATCAACATAGGACATACAGTCAGAATGAACAAACAAACAAAAAAAAACACAAGGGCATATCTAGGAAGAAAGAAGTGTAAATTTAAATTGATAAGTACATTTTTTTTTTCAGTTCTCAAGCTAAAACCTGATGGATCCACCTTTATGTATCTTTTTGGTGGCATGTTTTTTCACATTTTCATATGTTGACTTACATTATTGGCATTTCAGTTGCTACATCTACCCCAGAAGCTCCTTGATCTATCTTTAAGAACTTTCAACTGAGAAGTTTTTCAACCATACTGTGGGTATCATTTTTTTGTGTGTAGAGGCAAGGGGTATTTCTGTACTAATAACTTTTTTTTCCCTTAAAACTAGGGTTGTTTTTAATTTCTCACTTTCCCCTGGCCACTGAGAGAGAAAACTGATATATAACAATGTGAACAATTTGGAACTATGGAGCTATAGAGCATATGTGTTATCAATTGCTTAGGAAAATATTTGATAGACAGTAAAATACAAATTTCACACAACCAACAGAAAAAAGAAGTCAGCAAGAAACATATAGCTGAGAAATCAAGACTAGGATGACCTTCCTGCCTTACCTCCATGTATGCAAATTATCTGTCTTGCTCATTCCCATGTAAAGAAAGCATCTGAGAGGAACAGAATTACAGGCATACTTTATTTTATTGCTGTTAGCTTTATTGCACTTGGCAGATAACGTGATGTTTTAAATTGAAGGTTTGTGGCAATCCTGGATCAAGCAAATCTACTTGTGCCCTTTATCCAACAGCATGTTCTTACTTCATGTTTTTGTGTCACATGTTGATAAGTCTCACAAAACTCAAACTTCTCCATTATTATATCTGTTATGCTTATCTGTGATCAGTGATCTTTCATGTTACTATTGTAATAGTTTTGGGGTATCAACAAACTGTGCCCAAATAAGATGTCAAACTAATAGATAAATGCGTGTTGTATGTGTTCTAACCGCTCCACCAACTAGCTGCACCTCCTGCCGCGTTTCTCTCTCCTCTCTTTCCCCTCCCCCCTCTCCCCTCTCCCCTCCCCCCTCCCC